>NC_053022.1:210205795-210305477 GCF_003073215.2 Triticum urartu | reverse complement strand
AAACTCCTCAAAAGCCTCAAGATACAAATATTGAGATATTTCTGAATGGGGAACTCTTCTGCTAAGATTTTCACTATAAGATTGATAATCCCTTGATTCCAAACTACACATAGTTTCTTTATCATGGAGGATATCTATAATTGGAGGGTGTTCAACATCCTTTTTATAGAAAGCAAAATATCCCTAGCTTCTTGTATTATAAAATCGAATTCACGCATAAGGATAATAATGGCAATCTTTTTAGCTATTGGATGATTAATATTAGGAAGTTCATAAAACACTTTTTACAAAGCAAGATGAATATGCACAAATTTTCTTTCTAATTTCTCAACAAGCATAACAATAGCATCTGCATAACAATTTGTCTCCACAAGAATAGATCTTTTTATTTATAGGCATGGATCTCGTACTATCAAAGAATTCTTTGATAACACTCTTTCCAATAATATTATCGTCCCCCACATGAAAGATTTTTGTTTTGCAATTAGGAGGAGTTTCAGTTTCATGATCCAAGAACAAGATTCAAGTTTTTCCTCGAGATTTTCAGCGATAACCTCCCCAATTTCAGACATGGTGGCAGCAAATAAATCTAGCAAACGAGAAACCAAAAGGCAAACGAAGAAGACGAACGGAAGAGGGGCGAAGAAAAGGCAAATCTTTTCGAAAATCGTTTCAGAAGTGGGGGAGAGGAAAACAAGAGGCGAATGGCGAATAATGTAATGCAAGAGATGAGAGTTTATGAAGGGTACTTGGTATGTCTTGACTTGGCATAGATCTCCCCGGCAACGGCGCCGGAAATTCTTCTTGCTACTTCTTGATCTTGCATTGGTTTTTCCCTTGACGAGGAAAGGATGATGCAGCAAAATAGAGATAAGTATTTCCCTCAATTTGAGAACCAAGGTATCAATACAGTAGGAGAAAACACACAAGTCAACGAGTACCTGCACAAACAGTTAAACAGCTTGCACCCAACGCGATAAAGGGGTTGTCAATCCCTTCACGGTTACTTGCAAAAGTGAGATCCGATAGAGATAGATAAACGGTAACGTAAATATTTTTGGTATTTTTGATGTATATATCGGAAAGTAAAATATTGCAAAATAGTAGATCGGAAACTAAAGTTATAGATCGGAAACTTATATGATGGAAAATAGAAACTTAACTTATATGATAGAAAATAGACCCGGGGGCCATATGTTTCACTAAAGGCTTCTCTCAAAATAGAAAATAATACGTGGGTGAACAAATTACTGCCGAGCAATTGATAGAAAAAGCAAAAAGTTATGACGATATCTAAGGCAATGATCATGAATATAGGCATCACATCCGCGTCAAGTAGACCGAAACGATTCTGCATCTACTACTATTACTCCACACATCGACCGCTATCCAGCATGCATCTAGAGTATTAAGTTCATAAAGAGAAAGAGTAACGCATTAAGCAAGATGACATGATGTAGAGGAATTAACTCAAGCAATATGATGAAAACCCCATCTTTTTATCCTCGATGGAAACAATACAATACGTGCCTTGTTGCCGCTACTGTCACTGGGAAAGGACACCGCAAGATTGAACACAAAGCTAAATACTTCTCCCATTGCAAGAAAAACCAATCTAGTTGGCCAAACCAAACCGATAGTTAGAAGAGAATTACAAAGATATAAAATCATGCATAAAATAATTCAGAGCAGATTCAAATAATATTCATAGATAAGCTGATCATAAATCCACAATTCATCGGATCTCGGCAAGCACACCGCAAAAGAGTATTACATCGAATAGATCTCCAAGAACATCGAGGAGAACATGGTATTCAGAATCAGAGAGAGAGAGAGAGAGAAGAGGCCATCTACCTACTAGCTATGGACCCGTAGGTCTGAGGTAAACTACTCATGCTTCATCGGAAGGGCAATAGAGTTGATGTATAAGCCCTCCGTGATCGAATCCCCCTCTGGTAGGGTGCCGGAAAAGGTCCCTAGATGGTATCTCACGGGTACATAAGGTTGCGGCGGTGTAAAAGTTTTTTCATGGATGCCCCTGTTGGTTTGGGGATATATGGGTTTATATAGTCGAAAGAATTAGGTTAGGGAGTGCACGAGGGGCCCACAAGGGTGGGGGTGCCATGGGTGTGCCCTCTGTCCTTGTGGCCACCTCATAGCTCCTCCGACTTCATCTCCAAGTCTCCTAGTTGTCTTCTAGTCCAAGAAAAATCATCGCGAAGGTTTTTTCCGTTTGGACTCCGTTTGGTATTCCTTTTCTACGAAACTCAAAAACAAGGAAAATACAGGAACTGGCACTGGGCTCTAGGTTAATAGGTTAGTACCAAAAATAATATAAAATAGCATATTAATGCATATAAAACATCCAAAACAGATAATATAATAGCATGGAACAATCAAAAATTATAGATACGTTGGAGACGTATCAATGATTCACATATTACTATCTCCATATCGCAAAACTATTGCAAGGAATCAAGTTTTAATATCCAATGATCTTCATGAAAGTTTTTATTATCCCTCTTGAATATCTATCACTTTGGGACTAAATTCATATCTTAAGAAAATTACCATTGCTAACAACAAGCTCTCAAACAAATTTAAGTGAAGCATGAGAGCATAAATATTTCTTCAAAATTTCTTCTCTCAAATTAATATAAGTGAAGCATGAGAGGATATTTCTTCAAAATTTTACTAAATCTCAAAATAATCTAAGTGAAGCTTGAGAGCATGTTCCTTCAAAATGTCACTAACTCTCAAAAAAATCTAAGTGAAGCATTAGAGCATATTTCTTTGAAATTTCACTAACTCTCAATGTTGGGGAACGTAGCATGCAATTTCAAAAAAAATCCTATGCTCATGCAAGATCTATCTAGGAGATGCATAGCAACGAGAATGGGAGAGTGTCCACATACCCTCGTAGACCGAAAGCGGAAGCATTTGACAACGCGCTTGATGTAGTCGAACTTCTTCTTGTTCCGACCGATCAAGCACCGAATGTACGGTACCTCCGAGTTCTGCACATGTTCAGCTCGATGACGTCCCTTGTCCTCTTGATCCAGCAGAGGTGTCGAGGGAGAAGATGAGTTCCATCAGCACGGCGGCGTGGTGACGATGATGGTGAAGTGATCCGCGCAGGGCTTCACCTAAGCACTATGAAGATATGACTTGAGGCGTAAACTGTGGAGGGGGGGCGCCGCACACGGCTAGGCAATTGTTTGTTCCGTGTTAGGCGCCCCCTCCTCATATATATAGGTGGGAGGGAGGGAGGAGCAGCCATGGGAGGCGCCCAAGTAGGAGGAATCCTACTTGGAGTCCCTCCCAAGTCGTGCGCCCCCTGCCATATATAACCGAGGTGGAAGGAAAGAGGGGGGGAGAGGGAAGGAAGTAGGAATCCTAATCCACACTTTCCTTGCCCTCCCCTCTTTCCTTATCCTCCTATATAGGGGCGCACCAGGGCTGGTGTGTTCCCTCACTTGGCCCATAAGGCCCATATCTTTGCCGGGGGTGCCCGAAACTCCTTTCCGGTGACCCGATAAGTACCCGGTACCCTCCAGAACACTTCCGGTGTCCGAATACCATCATGGTATATATCAATCTTTACCTCTCGACCATTTCGAGACTCCTCTTCATGTACGTGATCTCATCCGGGACTCTGAACAACATTCGGTCACCAAATCGCATAACTCATATAATACTAAATCGTCATCGAACGTTAAGCGTGCGGACCCTACGGGTTCGAGAACTATGTAGACATGATCGAGACACCTCTCTGGTCAATAACCAATAGCGGAACCTGGATGATCATTTTGTCTCCTACATATTATACGAAGATCTTTATCGGTCAACCGTTATGACAACATACGTAATTCCCTTTGTCAATCGGTATGTTACTTGCCCGAGATTTGATCGTCGGTATCTCCATATCTAGTTCAGTCTCGTTACGGGCAAGTCTCTTTACTTGTTCCGTAATACATCACCTCGTGACTTGCTCCTTAGTCCTTTACTTGCAAGCTTATGATGTGTATTACCGAGAGGGCCCAGAGATACCTCTCCGATACTCGGAGTGACAAATCCTAATCTCGATTCATGCCAACCCAACAGAACACCTTCGGAGATACATGTAGAGCATATTTATAATCACCTAGTTACGTTGTGACGTTTGATTGCACACAAGGCATTCCTCTGTTATCTGGGAGTTGCATGAACTCATAGTCAAAGGAATATGTATTTGACATACATGAAATCGGTAGCAATAAACAACACGATTAAATGCTAAGCTAACGGGTGGGTCTTGTCCATCACATCATTCTCCTAATGATGTGATCTCGTTATCAAATGACAACACATTTCCATGGTTAGGAAACCTTAACCATCTTTGATCAACGAGCTAGTCTAGTAGAGGCATACTAGGGACACGGTATTTGTTTATGTATTCACACATGTATTTAAGTTTCCAATCAATACAATTCTAGCATGAATAATAAAACCTTTATCATGAATAAGGAAATATAAAATAACAAATTTATTATTGCCTCTAGGGCATATTTCCTTCAGTCTCCCACTTGCACTAGAGTCAATAATCTAGTTCACATCGCCATGTGATTAACACCCATAGTTCACATCACCATGTGACTAAGACCGAAAGAGTTTACTAGAGTCAATAATATATTTCACATCGTCATGTGATTAACACCCAAAGAGTACTAAGGTGTGATCATGTTTTGCTTGTGAGAGAGGCTTAGTCAACGGGTCTATCACATTTAGATCTGTATGTATTTTGCAAATCTATATGTCCACAATGCTATGCATGGAGCTACTCTAGCTAATTGCTCCCACTTTCAATATGTATCCAGATCGAGACTCAGAGTCATTTGGATTAGTGTCAAAGCTTGTATCGACGTAACCCTTTACGGCAAGCTCTTTATCACCTCCATAACCAAGAAACATTTCCTTATTCCTCTAAGGATAATTTTGACAGCTATCCAGTGGTTCACTCCTGGATCACTCTTGTACCTCCTTGCCAAACCCATGGCAAGGCACACAATAGGTCTGGTACGCAGCATGGCATACTTAATAGAACCTATGACTGAGGCATAGGGAATGACTTTCATTCTCTCTCTATATTCTGCCGTGGTCGGGTTTTGAGTCTAACTCAACTTCACACCTTGTAACACAGGCAAGAACCATTTCTTTGACTAGTCCATTTTGAACTTCTTCAAAACTTTATCAAGGTATGTGCTTTGTGAAAGTCCTATCAAGCGTCTTGATCGATCTCTATACATCTTGATGCCCAATATATAAGCAGCTTCACCGAGGTCTTTCATTGAAAAATTCTTATTCAAGTATCCTTTTATGTTATCCAGAAATTTTATATCATTTTTGATCAATAATATGTCATCCACATATAATATTATAAGTGCTATAGAGCTCCCACTCACTTTCTTGTAAATACAGGCTTCACCGTAAGTCTGTATAAAACCATATGCTTTGATCACCTCATCAAAGCGTATATTCCAACTCCGAGATGCTTGCACCAGTCCATAGATGGATCGCTGGTGCTTGCACACTTCGTTAGCACATTTAGGATCGACAAAACCTTCTGGTTGCATCATATACAACTCTTCTTTAAGAAATCCATTAACGAATACAGTGTTGACATGCATTTGCCAAATTTCATAATTATGAAATGCAGCAATTGCTAACATGATTCGGACTAACTTAAGCATCGCTACAGGTGAGAAGGTCTCATCTTAGCCAACCCCTTGAACTCGTCGAAAACCTTTTGCAACAAGTCGAGCTTTGTAGATCGTGACATTACCATCAGCGTTTGTCTTCTTGAAGATCCATTTATTCTCAATGGCTTGCCGATCATCGGGCAGGTCCACCAAAGTCCACACTTTGTTCTCATACATGGATCCTATCTCAGATTTCATGGACTCAAGCGTCTTGATCTATCCCTATAGATCTTGATGCCCAATATATAAGCAGCTTCACTGAGGTCTTTCATTGAAAAATTCAGATTCTAGTATCCTTTTATGCTATCCAGAATTCTATATCATTTCCAATCAGCAATATGTCATCCACATATAATATCAGAAATGCTACAGAGCTCCCACTCACTTTCTTGTAAATACAGGCTTCTCGGGTAGTCTGTATATGCTTTGATCACCTCATCAAAGCGTATATTCCAACTCCGAGATGCTTGCACCAGTCCATAGACGGATCGCTGGAGCTTGCACACTTTGTTAGCACCTTTAGGATCGACAAAACCTTCTGGTTGCATCATATACAACTCTTCTTTTAGAAATCCATTAAGGAATGCAATTTGGACGTCCATTTTCCAGATTTCATAATCATAAAATGCGGCAATTGCTAACATGATTCGGACAGACTTAAGCATCGCTACGAGTGAGAAAATCTCATTGTAGTCAACACCTTGAACTTGTCGAAAACCTTTTGCAACAAGTCGAGCTTTGTAGATAGTAACACTACTATCAGTGTCCATCTTCCTCTTGAAGATCCATTTATTCTCAATGGCTTGCCGATCATTGGGCAAGTCCACCAAAGTCCATACTTCATTCTCATATATGTATCCTATCTCAGATTTCATGGACTCAAGCCATTTATCGGAATCTAGGCTCATCATTGCTTCTTCATAGTTCGTAGGTTTGTCATGGTCTAGTAATATGACTTCCAGAACAGGATTATCGTACCACTCTAGTGCAGAACATTCTCTAGTTGACCTACGAGGTTCGGTAGTAACTTGATCTGAAGTTTCATGATCATTATCATTAGCTTCCTCTCTAGTTGGTGTAGGCATCACGGGAACGGTTTTCTGTGATGAGCTATGTCGGTGTCAAAACCGGCGGATCTCGGGTAGGGGGTCCCAAACAGTGCGTCTAAGGCGGATGGTAACAGGAGGCAGGGGACACGATGTTTACCCAGGTTCGGGCCCTCTTGATGGAGGTAAAACCCTACGTCCTGCTTGATTGTTCTTGATGATATGAGTATTACAAGAGTTGATCTACAACGAGATCAGAGAGGATAAACCCTAGAAGCTAGCCTATGGTCTGATTGTATGTTGTCCTACGGACTAAAACCCTCCGGTTTATATAGACACCGGAGGGGGCTAGGGTTACACAAGGTCGGTTACAAAGGAGGAGATGTACATATCCGTATTGCCTAGCTTGCCTTCCACGCCAAGTAGAGTCCCATCCGGACACGGGACGAAGTCTCCAATCTTGTATCTTCATAGTCCAACAGTCCGGCCAAAGGATATAGTCCAGCTGTCCGGAGACCCCCTAATCCAGGACTCCCTCAGTAGCCCCTGAACCAGGCTTCAATGACGATGAGTCCGGCAGGCAGTGTTGTCTTTGGCATTGCAAGGCGGGTTCCTCCTCCGAATACACCATAGAAGAGTTGGAATGCAAGGATAGTGTCTGACCCTGCAAAATAAGTTCCGCATACCACCGTAGAGAGAATAATATTTCCAAAAATCTAATTTGCTGACACGTCTTGACAGCATGACATCACACCATGTCCCGGTTATTATTCGAACCGCTTTTCTCAATCAGCTCCGCACATATCGCAAGGCAGTTTTCTTGATACGTCTTGTCAAAGCAGAGATCGTGTTCCCCTTATCACGGGATTCTCATCAATACGGATGTGGGTAACCCAACCGTGCCATCAATTACGGCACCTGGGGAATAAGCGGTTTTGCCAGGCAAGTGGGGAGACTCATCGCCTCCTCTGCCCTTATAAAGGGACAAAGATTTACTTTTTTCACCCACACCTTCTTCCATCTCGCTTACCCATTCCCGCACACTCGAGCTCTAGCGCCCAAGCTCGCGTTCTTCTTCTCAAACCACTCCAAGCATGTCTGGAGCAGGAGGCAAATGGATGGTTTCCTCCGTCATGGAGGAAAACATCAAAAAGTTATGGGAGGTCGGATACCTATCTGCGAATATCGCGCACCGGCTGCCGAATGCGGGGCAGATCGTCCCAATGCCCGAACCCCATGAGATGGTAGTTTTTCTCACCCATTTCGTCCACGGACTGGGATTTCCTCTCCACCCATTCGTCCGCGGGCTCATGTTCTACTATGGGCTGGATTTTCATGATCTGGCCCCCAACTTCATCCTCAACATCTCGGCGTTTATCGTCGTGTGCGAGGCCTTCCTTCGCATCAGGCCCCACTTCGGCCAATGGCTGAAAACCTTCAATGTCAAGCCGAAGGTGGTGCGTGGCCAGCAGGCAGAGTGCGGAGGTGGCATGGTGGGCAAGATGCCTAATGTCACCTGGCTCGAGGGTACCTACGTGGATACCATAAAGGGGTGGCAATCGGGGGGGTTCTACATCACCGAGCCGCGCGACTCCAACTGGGTGGCGGCCCCCAAATTTCGATCTGGAATCCCCACGCGGCTCACCTCTTGGAAAAAGAAGGGCTTGTCCTGGGGTTCTTCGGTAGAGCTGACCGGACTCCAGACCTGCATCCAGAACATGACGAACAAGAAAATCAAGCTCGTCAACATGGTCCAGGTTATGCTCTTCCGCTGGATCCTTCCGTGCTAATGACGGGCATTTGTTTTGTGGGAGTTCGACTCGGCCCAGCACCAGACGCTGCGAGAGCTCTACGACACGACGCACAAGGACGTCTGGAGGGTGCTGTTCAAGGGCGCCGAGTTGCCTCCCTCCCTCACCGAGGACCGTGGACTCAGCGCAAAGCGACGCGCCCATCCAGTAGGCTTTTATATCTCTCGGGGTATTTATTTGCCCTGGTTTAGTTAAGTGCTAGATCTAAGCTTTCATCTCATTAACAGGACTGGATAAAGACAGCGGAGCAGCTTGGTTGCCCAGCCCCCCTGCCCGAAGATCCTGCAAACGCTCTTCTAACGAAGATGCTAACTCCGGCACCTTATGAGGTGCCGGAAAAGAAGGCCAAGAAGAAGTCCGTGGGGACCCGAAAGGGTCTCCGACGCAAGGTTCTATCAGACTCATCGTCCAATGAGTCCGACGCGCACTCCTCCCACGGAAACGAGGAGGAGGAGAAAAGTTCTCCCCCCCCAGCCAGGGGAGACAAGAAAAGGAAGGCCGACCCATTCGGGGAGGCCGAAGGGTCCAAGAAGGGAAAGACCCTCCCTCCGGACTGTGCCACGACGGCCGCCGACAGCGGCGATGAGTGGCTACCCAGGGACAAGCCCCTGGCTAAGTCGTAAGTGTCCGGACACCATAGTATTTCATGGTATGTTTTATTGTACTTCCTTTGCTCATGCCAAACATGATTATGCAGTCCGGCCCGAGCTCATCTCGACGTACCCTCGTCGAGCGGCTCTTTGGGCTCGTCGGATATGAACAGCAGTTCTCCTCCGACGGCTTCCACCCCTCGCCCTACGGACAACACTGAGGTGGTGTCTCAAAAGGCACCGAGCCAAGGGGAGGTGATCCTGGGGGTGCCTCACGGCGACCTCCTGAACCCTGGGTACCAAAGGAGCGAGGCTCCTATGGGCTTCGAGTTAGGGCCCCAGCCGGACACTGCGCCGGAACCTTCGATGGTTCCGGACTTCGGCAGGCGGTCCCCCATTAAGGGGGCCAACCATCCGTGTCGGTGTCCTCTGTCCAACCAGAGGCATCGGACAACTTGCTGGAAGCGCTTCACCGCGCTTCCATCGATGAAGAGCACCGCGCTATCATGAGTGCGGTGGTCAAGAAGGTTCAGTCCGCCAAAAACGGACTGACCGAAGCTTGCGCCAGCCTCCTAACAGGCTTTGAGGTAAGCATTCAAAATATAAGAAAATATTACCGCATAGATAGTAGCCCCTGATGCTTAGTTCGGCGTTCGTGAAGAAAAGCATAATAGAGTATCAAATGATAACTCAGGAGTCTAATTAGAGTATGTCTATGTGTATGTGCAGGCTTCCCTGCTGGCTGCTGCCGCACGTACTGCGGAGGTCTCTGCGCTAAAGCAGGCCCTGAAGCGGTCCGAGGACGAGCTTGGCCTTACCAAGGGGCAGCTCGAAGAGAGCAAAGGTAAGATATACCCCAGTTTATATAGTTAAAAAGAAGTTCAGTGTAAAGTAATAGGATCATCATGAATTTTTCAGGGGCCACGACCGAGGTGGAGACCCTGAGGAAGGCGTTGTCCGAGGCCGAAGACAAAGCGGCCAAAGAACGCATTGAACGGGAGAAAAAAGAAGCCCGAGTGGGTGAGGTGCAGCAAGAGCTCGAGGCTCTTGCCAAAAAGCACGAGTCCTTGGAGCTTGACTCCAAGACGCGAGAGCCCGAGCTCGCGCAGGGGCTTGAAAGCGTCCGGAGCGCCAAGGCCGAAGCCCACAAGGCCCTCTAGGAGATTGATGCGGCGAAGAAGATAGCAGCGGGTAAGGCATTCAATATGCAAAGCAAGCATGTGAAGGAGACTTTCCTTTTTCTTACCCGAGTTCGGAGCTCTCCAGGAGCATTTGCAGATCTTCCCCGCAGTGTGCTGGATGCCGCGGAGTTTTACCGGGCTGAGGAGGGGAGCTCAACGGAGAAGTTGTTCTGGTCTCAGTATACTGGGACCAAACACCCTATGTCCTTGAGCGACCAGCTGAAGTAGTTGGTCGAACTTCACAAGGCGGCCGAACAGGCCATGAGGGGCCTTATAGTCCGGATGTGGCCTGGCGAGCCCCTGTCTGGCAGCTACTTCGGTCTGGTGAGGCGGCTGGTGGAAGCCTGCCCACGGCTTGAAGTCATCAAGCGGTCTGTCTGCATCGAAGGTGCACGCAGGGCTTTTACCCAGGCGAAGGTGCACTAGGCAAAGCTAGACGCCGTGAAGCTTGTGAAGGAGGGGCCGCCGGAGGGCAAGGAGCATCGCTGCCCCGAGAATTACTATGAGAGCGTCCTGAAGGGTTCCCGCTTAGTGGCAGATGAGTGTGCCAAGGATGTAATTTTTGAATGAACATGCCCATGTGATCCCGTAATATGAAACGAATTCTTTTGCGCCATGCGACACTTTCTTAATTTAAAATATTACCTTTTGTGCGGCCATTTATAAAATCTGAGAGTTGGCCAGTCGTCGGCTTCTACCCCCATGTAACTAGTACTAGGGTGTTCGGGGTAAATCTGAACACTCTTTACCCCAATTTTGGGTCCTTCAAGGGAGGTGTTCAGCGCAACGAACCAGGCAATCAGACTATAATGCTTTATCACTCTCACTTAGCTAAATTTTTTGCGAAGCCCCTTGTATTCGGAGGGCCGAATTTGGGGCGCTATACACGCCTAAGCCGGGTAAGGCCAACTCCTTGCCCGAAGCGGAAAAAGTCTTTAAGGACTAGAAACCTCTCAAACAGCGACCAGTCTCTCGCCTTTTCATGACAGTCGGTTTTTGGCTTTCTCTACTGAGGTGCTCGTCCGGAAGAACCGGGACACAATCGCAGTAGTTCTCCCACCGCTACCTTAGCCGATATAGCGGAACATAAGGTACCAAAGCATGGGAGCCGGGAAACCCAACATTTGACCCAAGACATGATTCGGAGCTGATGCATATAATGCTATAAGTTCGGGGTGCCACACTGTCGAAAGTGTCCGGACTTCTTGCACCGTATTACGGGGTAAACGAGAGCCCCTGGCGTACTGACCGTACCCGAGCGTGCAGGTGCGGAATGTCGTAAATGGACATATAAGAGAAATAGAAAAACTTAAATAATGCAATGACAGAATAATAATATGCATTGTTATTTGAATAATACGTCGAAGCGTACTGGTACAAGTAGTGCAATAAGCATAAAGTAGGACATTTCGAAATGTCCTATCCCAAGGCAAGCTACGCAAAAATAGTGAAAAGCGGGTATATCAAGTATTACTAGAGACCACCTGGCGGTTCCCGTGTTCATCTTAGCTTCTTTCTTGGTTGTTGCTTCCGGAATGAGTCCGGCAATCGGACTGCCGGAAAGGGCTTCCAAAGAGTTACGCCCTGAAAGAGAAAAGGAATGTCAAAGGTGTGTAGCCCCTGGTGTGGTTAAGCCACAACGTGGGGCGTGTCCTAATTGTGCCCCTGCCTATGTCCATGGTATTTTTAATGCGTAGTTATGTACGCGTGGCACGAATTTCGTCGCTGCACTGGGACCGGGACGGGGGCCGGATTGCTAGGAGAGCTCTGACCGTGCCAGGCGATCCTGTTGCAACTTGTTTCGGACTCGCTTGAAGGTGTACGGGGGCTGTGACGCTGAATGAGTGGTCTGCCTGAACAGGCTGCTTTGTGCCTCTGTTGCGAGGGCCGCAGTGTGCTCTTCCGTACGCAGCGAGTGTTCTATGTTTCCATTTACTATTATGGCCCCGCGAGGTCCTGGAATCTTGAGCTTGAGGTATGCGTAATGCGGCACTGCATTGAATTTTGCAAATGCTGTCCGTCCGAGCAGTGCATGATATCCGCTGCGAAACGGGACGATGTCGAAGATTAACTCTTCGCTTTGGAAGTTATCCGGTGATCCGAAGACCACTTCCAGTGTGATTGAGCCTGTGCAATGGGCCTCTACACCTGGGATGACGTCTTTAAAGTTGGTTTTGCTGGGTTTGATTCTCGAGGGATCGATACCCATTTTTCACACTGTATCCTGATAAAGCAGGTTCAGGCTGCTGCGGCCGTCCATAAGGACTCGAGTGAGGTGAAATCCGTCAATGGTGGGGTCTAGGACCAGTGCGGCGGATCCGCCATGACGGATGCTAGTGGGGTGGTCCCTGCGATCGAAGGTGATCGGACAAGCAGACCATGGGTTGAACTTCGGGGCAACAGGCTCCATCGCGTAGACGTCCCTTAGTGCATGTTTTCCTCCCTCTTGGGAATGTGGGTTCCGTATATCATGTTCACCATCTTCACTTGTGGGGGAAACCCCTTCTCTCCTCCTGGGTTCGGCAGCCAGGGCTCCTCCTCGTCATCGCTATGCAGCCCCTTGTCCTTGTTTTCGACATTTAACTTGCTGCCCTGCTTGAACACCCAGCATTCTCTGTTGGTGTGATTGGCTGGCTTGTCAGGGGTGCCATGGATTTGACACGAGCGATCCAGTATGCGATCCAGACTGGACGGAGCCGGGGTATTTCTTTTAAATGGCTTTTTCCGCTGACCGGATCAAGAGCCTCTGAATCTGGCATTGACTGCCGTATCTTCGGTGTTATCGCCGTTATTGCGGCGTTTTGGTCTATTACGACGCTGCCTACCGTTAACATCTTTGGTATCCGAGGTATCCGGATTCCTTGATGTGTTGTTGCTGCGAGCCAGCCAGCAATCCTCGCCCGCGCAAAAGCAGGTCATGAGTGTTGTGAGGGCTGCCATAGATTTTGGCTTCTCCTGGTCGAGGTGGCGGGCGAGCCACTCGTCGCGGATGTTATGCTTGAATGCCGCTAGGGCCTCTGCATCCGGACAGTCTACAATTTGATTTTTCTTAGTCAGGAACCGTGTCCAGAATTGTCTCGCCGATTCCCCTGGCTGCTGGGTTATGTGGCTCAAGTCATCAGCATCCGGTGGCCGCACATAAGTGCCCTGATAGTTGTCAAGAAATGCATCTTCCAAATCCTGCCAACTTCCAACGGAATCTGCTGGCAAGCTATTCAGCCAATGCCGAGCTGGTCCTTTGAGTTTTAGCGGGAGGTACTTGATGGCATGTAGATCGTCATCGCGAGCCATGTGGATATGAAGAAGGAAATCCTCAATCCATACAGCGGGATCTGTTGTGCCATCGTATTATTCGATATTTACGGGTTTGAAAGCCTCCAGGAATTCATGATTCATAACTTCATCGGTGAAGCATAGGGGGTGTGCGGCGCCTCTGTGTCGGGCTATATCCCGACGTAGCTCGTATGATTCTTGTCTGTTGTATTCGGCCCGGCCTTACTCTTGGTGTATCCGACGCGACGATCATCGTCTCGTGTGGGCGCACGTGCCCGTGTCCCATATATTGACCTTGCGATTTTTGCCTTACTGTCCAAGATGTCTCGCAGGTCCTTTGTATTGCCCCGGGCCTTAGTATTTTTAACTGAGTGGTGACGGGGTGCGGTCTGAATTTTAGGCTGAAACGCCTCTCTGGCTCGGCCGCGTAGTGGCCGGTTAGCTGCATCGTACACTGGCGAATGAGGTTTCAATGCTTCATCCTCGAGGTGAGGTAGCAACCTGCGTTTTGGGTAACTCTTGGACGGGTGCTCGAGTTTGTGCTCCTTGGCCGCAAGGACTTCGGTCCACCTGTCTGCTAGCAAGTCTTGATCATCTTGAAGCTATTGTTGTTGTTTCTTCTTTAGGCTATTTGCCATGGCCATAAGCCGGCGCTTGAAGCGCTCTTGCTCGACGGGGTCCTCGGGCATGATAAACTCGTCATCGCCGAGGCTCGCCTCGTCTTCGGAGAGAGGCATGTAATTGTCCTCCTCCGGTTCTCCATCTGCTGCCTGGTCTGGAGGGCTAGCTTGTTCGTCCTCGATCTCTACACCGTGCTGGAGGGGATTGTTGTTGTCTTTGATGCTATCCGGAGTGTTATTATCTCCTGTGCCGGTATCACTGCTCTTGCTATGGCGGGACTTAGAGCGGCGCCGCTGACGTCGGCGCTTGGGTTGCTTCTTGGAGGGGTCATCCTTCGCTGTCTCTTCGCCATTGGCTTCTTTGCGGGTGTCCACCATGTATATATCATATGATGAGGTGGCGGTCTAGTGCCCCGAGGGCGGTGGATCTTGTTCGTCTCCGGCTTCGTCGTCCATACCATCGAAGTCTTCGGAGCCGAAGTCGAGCATGTTGGTTAAGTCGTCGACAGTGGCTACTAAGTGGGTGGTGGGTGGGCAGCGAATTTCTTTGTCGTTCGCATCCCATTCTAGCCGGACATAGTTCGGCCAAGGTTCTCCTGACAGGGAGAGAGACCTTAATGAATTTAGCACATCTCCAAAAGGTGAGTGCTGAAAGATATCCGCGGAGGAGAACTCCATGATCGGCGCCCAGTCGGACTCGACGGGCACGGAAATGAGCGGCTCGGAATTCGTGGTCGGAGACGAATCCAGTGGTTCGGCGACACGGCTCTCGTAAGGGGTGAAATCAGTATCCGGCTCTATCTCCACTCAGAGTGCGGCCTCCATGGCGGGGTCCACCCCTCCGCTCTCGGATGGCATGACTTGCTCCGGATTGATGGACGGAGTAGTTGCGGATGCGATCTCCCGAACATCGATCGACGACAGAGTTACATCATGCTTGTCATGACTATACGAAGCGTCCGACATGGGCCCGAATCCGTCGAAGATCAAGTCTCCGCAGATGTCGGCTATTTAGTTCAAGTTTCCAAATCTGACGTGATGGCCAGGGGCGTAGCTCTCAATCTGCTCTAGATTTCGCCTCCTACCTACCTGCACCCCTCCGCCTCGCTAAGGTCTAAAGTCGTCAGACTGAATATTTCCTTAACAGCCCGGCGCAGTTCCTGCGTTAAAGTCGTCAGACTGAATATTTAACAATGGGAATACAAAACAGATGGACAAGTAAATACGGCCGCTTACCTAGCTCGGGGGATTGTGCATGGAGAATCCACCCTGAGGGTTGACGCGGAGAAATTCCTCCTCTTCTCCCTTATACAAAGTGGACAAGATCTTTAGCAGAGCGACAGCTGAATCCGGCCCCTTACGACCGTAGCGGGTGGCGTCGTCCTCCCCGTTGAAGTCCCACATGGGGTGGCTTCTATACTGAAGCGGTTGCACCCCCCGCATAATGCATTCGGCCATAACCCCGATCATGGTTAGTCCGGAATGGGCTAACAATCTTATTTGGCCCATCAGGTAAATGATGTCCCTATCACGTTCCCTCTGAGGGCTTCATGCGCGCTAGCTTAGGCGCTTCTTTAAGGGAGCACTGTTGAATTTAGGGAGGCCAATCCGGACAGGATCCGGCAGCGGGACGTCTTCTATATAGAACCATTCCGAGGGCCAGTCTTCGGACGCCTTCTTTGGGGTTCCGGACAGATATCCGGTCCCGGCGATGCGCCACACTTCGGCTCTGCCCACTTGATACATTGAGCCTTTCTTGGAACGGGGCACGAGGCAAAATAGCTCCTTCCACAGTCCAAAATGAGCTTCAACACCCAAGAACAGCTCGCAGAGGGCTACAAAGCCCGCGATATGCAATACTGAGGCATGCGTGAGATGATGTAGCTGGAGGCCGTAGAACTCCAGCAGCCCCCGGAGAAATGGGTGGATTGGAAATCCGATCCCCCTTATTAAGAAAGGGACAAGGCACACCCGCTCTCCTTTGGAGGGATTAGGGGCATTCTCTGCTTGCTCTCCGCCGTTGTAGACGGCAAGACCGGCTCGAACCGGGACCATATAGGTTGGGGGGAGAAATCCCTTGGTCTGGAGCGTCACTAGCTCGCTATGCGGGGTGGAACATCTCTCCCAATATCCAGGCTTAGGGCTGGAAGGGCGAGGGGAGGAGTTGCGGCGGCTGGCCATGGTGGAATGGACCTTTGTCGGATGCGCTCTGATGAACACTCGCGGAGGGGAGAAGGTGTGGATTGGACCTAAATCCTCGACCCCTTAAATAGGGCAGCTCATTTACGCGGCTAGGGGTGTGAATGTAAAAACACTCAGACTTTTCATATTCGTTTGACACGTGGGAAGCGGCCATTATTGGGCGTAGAAGCCAAGGAGTGCAACGTCTACAAGAAACCGAACTTTATTCAAACAGGTACACGGAATTTGGAGGAGAACCTGCCTTGCAATGCCGAAGCTAATCTGCGCGCCGGACTCATCGTCATTGAAGCCTGGTTCGGGGGCTACTGAGGGAGTCCTGGATTAGGGGGTGTTCGGATAGCCGGACTATACCTTCAGCCGGACTCCTGGACTATGAAGATACAAGATTGAAGACTCCGTCCCGTGTCTGGAAGGGACTTTCCTTGGTGTGGAAGGCAAGCTTGGCGATACGGATATGAAGATTTCCTACCATTGTAACTAACTTTGTGTAACCCTAACCCTCTCCGGTGTCTATATAAACCGGAGGGTTTTAGTCCGTAGGACAACATACACATCAACAATCATACCATAGGCTAGCTTCTAGGGTTTAGCCTCCTCGATCTCGTGGTAGATCAACTCTTGTACTACCCATATCATCAATATTAATCAAGCAGGACGTAGGGTTTTACCTCCATCGAGAGGGCCCGAACCTGGGTAAAACTTTGTGTCCCTTGTCTCCTGTTACCATCTGGCCTAGACGCACAGTTCGGGACCCCCTACCCGAGATCCGCCGGTTTTGACACCGACACTCGCACTTTGAGAACTTGGCGTAGAACTGATGTTCCCTGAGCTTATCGAGCACCAAACGCAAGTGCTTGGCATGATCTTCCTTGTTCTTCGAAAAGACCAGAATGTCATCGAGATAGACCAAGACGAAGTCATTTGTAGGCGTTGAAGATGAAGTTCATCATGCGAGAGAAAGTCGGCGGAGCGTTGACGAGGCCAAAAGACATGATAGTGTATTCATATGAACCATAGCTTCTTCTGAAAGCCGTCTTGGGGATATCTTGCTCACGGATTCGAATCTGGTGATAGCCCATACGGAGATCAAGCTTGGAGAATACTTGAGCACCTTTGAGTTGTTCGAACAGCTCATTGATGTTGGGAAGTGGGTACTTGTTCTTTATAGTCTTCTTGTTCAATGGACGATAGTCAACACAAAGTCGGTCTGTTCCATCCTTCTTCTTCACAAAAAGAACTCCACAACCCCACGGAGAAGAACTAGGTCGGATGAGACCCATTCGCTCTTGAATATCGAGTTGCTTCTTCAGCTCCTTCAACTCTTTAGGTCCAAGCTTGTAAGGACGTTTGCAAACAGGTTCCGTGCCAGGCTCAAGATCGATGACGAATTCAACTGGCCGGTGCGGAGGCATTCCTTGAAGCTCTTCTGGAAAGACGTCTTGATATTCGCAAACGACTGGAATTTGAGAGATGGCATCCAGTTCACCCTTCTCATTGATAGAAAACAGACGGATGGTATCATCCCTTGCGGCAAAGACAATTACATCCTCAGACGAATGAGTCAATTGAATCTGCCTGGCAGCACAATCAAGCTGAGCCTTGTGCTTAGAAAGCCAATCCATTCCGAGAATAAGATCAATATCCGAGTTACCAAGGACCACTGGAGAGGATAGAAACTTGTAGTCGCCCAACGTGATAGTAACATCCGGGGCCATAGCGCTTGCATTCATGAATTTACCCAGAGAAACAACGGATAACTGTCTAGGAAACTCTTGTAAAGGCAACTCATGCTTAGAAACAAATGGTCTGGAGATGAAACAATGCGATGCACTAGTGTCAAAGAGAACTTTTGCAGGAATACCGTTAACAGGAAGGTTACCCATGATGACATCTGACAAGTCCTATGCCTGAGCTGCATTCATCAAGTTGACCTTAGCAGACTTGGGGTTATGCTTGACCACAACTGTACTTGCCGATCTCATAGGAGGAGGAGGAGGAGGGAGACGCCTCTGATTGAAGCATTTGTTGGCATGGTGACCCTTCTGTTGGCACTTGTTGCACGTGACCTCTGAAAGCGGACGGTGATACGGAGCACTCGATCTTGGAGCTTGAGACGAAGTCTTGTTCTGAAAGCCAGTGTGGGGGGGGGGGGAAGATCCACTGCCACCTTTGCTCTTCTGCTGATAAGGCTGACGGAACGGAGGAGGAGGAAGCCAATATTTCTGCTGCTTAGCCACTTGAGTTGAGGAAGAAGGAGTAGCATCTGTGGCTCGCTTCTTGGAAGCATCGCACTTCAGTTGAGCAGTCTCTTGCTTCATTGCCATGTTGTAAAACTCATCGTACCTCTTGGGCTCAAAGAGGACAAGAGCTAGCTGGATTTCTTCTCTCAGACCACCCCTGAACTGGTATATCATGCTCTTCTCGTCAGGGACGTCTTGCTTAGCAAAACGGGCGAGCTTCTGAAACATCTTGTTGTACTCGTAGACAGACATAGAGCCTTGCTTCAGGTTGCGGAATTCCTCACGCTTGCTTTCAACCACGCTCTGAGGAATATGATGAGCTTTGAAGTCTTGACGGAATTCATCCCAGGAAATCACACGGCCTCCTCTGGAATCTTTGTATTGTTGAAACCATTCTGCAGCTTGGTCTTTGAGTTGGAAGGAAGCGAACTTGACAAAGTCCTCAGGTCTGACGTTACTGCACTCGAAATGCTTGCATATGTCCACGAGCCAATCATCAGCGTCTGTTGCCTCAACACAATTGCTGAAGGTCTTTGGCTGGTTAGCAAGGAACTGGTTGAGTGTAGCAAAGTGATTCTGATTGTTGCCTTGGCCCTGGTTCCCTTGGTTGCGCTCTTGGAGAAGTTGCATGATTAGCTGCGTGTTTGCATTGGTAGCGGCCATCACAACTTGCCATGCCTCCGGAGGTGGAGGTGGTGGTGGCGGATCAGGATTCGGAGTCGTGCGCGTTGGAGGAGCCATCCTGAAGAGGTTGACATCCATTAGCACATTGATAGACAAATATTGAAGCTGAATCAAACGGGTTGAAATTGCAACATATAGTCTTCACATCCGAACAAAATGAACGAATGCATTCCAATGGAAATGGTCACATATCCATAAATTGAAAAGCCACTTAGAATTGAGGTAGAAGAAAAACAACAACAAGGTACGGAACAAGAATGAATACTCGGTAAGGATCACCCAATCTCAAACCAAATATCCATGGAAGAAGAACTAGAGCTACAAGCATTCCCACCTATGAAACTCCCGAACCTTTCCGGTAATGCAACCAGGTGTTGGGGATACAGGGGAAGCATAATATCTCACCCAAATCTAGCAAATCCTACTTCCAGCTGTATCCATCCTTCAACACATAACCAAGAAAAACTTCGGAAATCGTCTACCTCAACCTTCGAAAAGCATCCGTTATACAAGTTATGGCAATACTCCCGAACTCCCTCCCTAGTACTGGGTGGCGTCGAGGTTATCTCACCAACAACTGCATAAAAGAGATTTTCAATGTCGGCGAACCTAAACTCAGGTATTCCAGAACTGCAATGATAAAATTGTGACGACAACACCTCGGAGCTCAACTCCCCGGGACACTGCCACAACCCCTAAATGACAGGAGGCACCAAGAACAATGTTCTCGTCACAAATCGATCGGAACGATTCCAAGATACCTACATGATCCTAAAAAAATTTAGTGAAATTTGAGAAGAGAAGAGTCAAAACTCTACGCCAGGATGCCTCACCAGAGCGATGAAGGGACTGGGGAGTAAAAAGAATTCCTAAACTCTCCGATATATAATTCCTAAATGACTCAAAACATTTTTCTAGACTCAACAACGCCAGCTATTCGATCAAGCAGGGGGGCTCCTAAGGTCGGGGAAGACTCTGATTACCAACTTGTAACGCCCTCGATGCGACTATCTCTCCTAAGTGTCGAAGCATGACTTAGAGGCATAACTGCATTGAAAGCAATGTCGCAAGTAAGGTAATCTTCACAACAACCCATGTAAATAGATAATAGGGGAAAAAGGTACATAGTTGGCTTACACTCGCCACATCACACAAATACATGAATAACATTACAATCATCCAATACACTCATGGTCCGACTACGGTACCAAAATAAAAGATCAACCCCAACATGCGACACGGTCCCGATCGCCCCAACTGGGCACCACTACTGATCATCTGGGAAAGACACGTAGTAACGGCGAGAGTCTTCGTCGAACTCCCACTTGAGCTCAAGCGCATCATCTGGAATGGTATTGTCAGTCCCTGCATATGGTTTGGAAGGAATCTGTGAGTCATTGGGACTCAGCAATCTCGCACCCTCGCGATCAAGACTATTTAAGCTTATAGGTGAGGCAAGGTAATATGTGGAGCTGCAGCAAGCGACTAGCATATATGGTGGCTAACCTGTTCGCAAAAGAGAGCGAGAAGAGAAAGAAAAGCACGAACGAAGAACTATGATCAAGAAGTGATCCTAGAACAACCTACGTCAAACATTACTCCAACACCGTGTTCACTTCCCGGACTCCGCCGAGAAGAGACCATCACGGTTACACACGCGGTTGATTCATTTTAATTAAGTTAAGTTTCATGTTATCTACAACCGAACATTAACAAATTCCCATCTGCCCATAACCGCGGGAACGGCTTTCGAAAGTTCAAAACCCTGCAGGGGAGTCCCAACTTAGCCCATCACAAGCTCTCACGGTCAACGAAGGATATTCCTTCTCCCGAGACATTCCGATCAGACTCGGCATCCCGGTTCTACAAGACATCCTCGACAATGGTAAAACAAGTCCAGCAACACCGCCCGAATGTGCCGACAAATCCCGATAGGAGCTGCACATATCTCGTTCTCAGGGCACACTCAGATGAGCCAGACGTCGGGTAGGCCAGCCTAGAGTTTCCCCTGGTAGCCCCGGACATCGCTCAGTTGGACCAACACTTAGAGAAGCACTGGCCCCGGGGGGTTAAAAATAAAGATGACCCTTGAGTCCGTGAAACCCAAGGGAAAAAGGCTACGTGGTGAATGGTAAAACCAATGTTGGGCATTGCTGGAAGAGTTTTATTCAAGGCGAACTTTCAAGGGGTTCCCATTATAACCAAACCGTGTAAGGAACGCAAAATCCGGGAACATAACACCGATATGACGGAAACTAGGGCGGCAAGAGTGGAACAAAACACTAGGCAAAAGGCCGAGCCTTCCACCCTTTACCAAGTATATAGGGGAATTAAGATAACAACATAATATAGTGATATGCCAACAATAAACAATGTTCCAACAAGGAACGATCTCCAATCTTCACCTGCAACTAGAAACGCTATTAGAGGGGCTGAGCAAAGCGGTAACATAGCCAAACAACGGTTTGCTAGGACATGGTGGGTTAGAGGTTTGACATGGCAATTTGGGAGGCATGATAAGCAAGTGGTAGGCATCGTATCATAGGCATAGCAAAAGAGCGAGCATCTAGCAAGCAAAGATAGAAGTGATTTCGAGGGTATGATCATCTTGCCTGCAAAGTTGTCAGAGTTGACTTGATCCTCGTAAGCAAACTCAAAGGGCTCCTCGTTCGAGAACTCGTCTCCCGGCTCTACCCAAACAAGACAAACAAGCAAAAGGAACACAATCAACCACGTGCAATGCTTGAACAACATGATGCAAACATGGTATGCTATGCGGGATGCGGTATGTGATGCATATGCAAGATTTGACAAGGAATGATTGAACCTGGCCTCAACTTGGAAATCCAAGAGTTCCACTGGAAAGGTGAGGTGATTTCGGTTGAAATCGATATAAAGATCACCGGAATCGGATGCACGGTTTGGAAATGGCAAGCAAAACAAATATGGCACCGGTCTGCGATAATCAGCAAGTAGCCATCTAAATGCATCAAGATAAATATGCTACAGCACTCAAATATGACAACAAAATACATGGAAGGGATCCACTCATGATGCTTGACAAAAGATGAACAATGAGCTACGGCCAACTCATCCATTAATAGGTTCAAACAAGCATGGCAAAAGTGCAAATGATAACAGGTTTCAAACTTAGTGAAATTAACACAAGTCTGGAATTTAACATCAGGAAGCACACTTTGGAGCATGAAAACTATATTCTACAGGCACTTAACATGGAAAAGAAAGGCATGCAATGAAGCTACTCAAACTTAACAAAAGTCCCTTAGTGACCTTGAGCCAAAAGGGATCAGAAAATACAATTGCAAACATGTGAACATGGCAAAAACATAATCAGATTACAGACTTAGTGAAAAACTGGAGCATGCAAATCTGTTGACGAGTTGGCATGTTTACGAGCTCGATGCACTCACTACAGAGCATGGCATGACAAACTAAGCATACAGCCATTAAGAATACATGGCATAGAAGCTATACATGGCAAGAACAACAACATAGCATGCACGGATCAATAACAACATCCTCGGCAAAATCGCTAACAAGTCAACAATCTGCCAGGATTCATGAAATAGCCAAAGTAGAGCTCGATTGACTCAAGCTAGGTTGCTCCATAAATGCAAACAAAGACATGGATGGATATAGACCACAATGTTAACAAATCATCCTTACTGATCATCCTCAAAAGAGGCACAGATCACTAGGAAACAACATGAACATATGACATAATGACAAAATTTAGGACAGGGACTTGGAGAAATTCCAAGTCCCTGAAATCAGCATTAACGAATGCACTACTTTGCAAGCTTTTGCTAGTCACCACACATATCACAAAAATACATGGTAAGCACCTCTGTAAAGATGGCATGGCATATAACAAAACTCATGTAGAACTCAAGAGCATATATCATGCACACATAAATCATGGCAAAAATGACAAATATCCATTTAATGAAATAGATCTAACAATTTTATCATATAGCCCTCTTCCAACAGCATTTAGTGCATCAATATGAGCTCAAATGAAAATTATGCAATGAGATGAAATGATTTACTCTCTGAGACGAACATTTTGATATGCTACACGCTCAAATCGGAGCTACGGATGCGGAGTTATGACATGATGAAAAATGCAAAAAAAACTAGGGTTCTGGGGAATAAAAGTCAACCGAGATTTGTTAGATCTAGATCCAGCCGGGCGCGGATCCCGAGGTTCACCGGCCGGAGTTCGTTGGGGGGGCGCCGGAGTCGAAGGAGAAGACCGGAGCGGCGCCGGAGGACGCCGGTGACGGAGGTGGCCGCGAGGATGGGGCGGCGCGGCGCCAGAGCTCCGGGCGGCGGCGCGCGGCGAGCCGGCGGTGGCCGGCGCGGGACTCCGGGCGGCGGCACGGGAGCTGAGGCGGCGGGGCGGCGAGAGGAGGCGGGCGCCGAGCGACTGGGCCTCGCAGGGGCCTGACCCGGACTCGCGGGCCGGCGGCACGGGAGGACGGCGGCGGGACACGTGGCGGCGGGCAATTGGAGGGGAGTGGCTGCGCGGACGTGTCCGGCCTGGTTCGGACGCGTCCGGCGGCGGAGAGGGAGCGGGGCTAGGGTTCATCCGCGAGATTTTTGGATGGGGTACTATATATAGAGGTAGAGGGGGCTAGGAAGCTCCAAATGAGGTGCGGTTTTCGGCCACGCGATCGTCATCGAACGACAGAGATGATGGAGAGGGTTTAGCTAGGTTTTGGGCCACTTTTGAGGGGTGTTGGGCTGCAACACACACAAGGCCTTCTCCATCCCTCGGTTAAACGTTGGAGTATCAAACGAAGTCCAAATGGTACGAAACTTGACAGGCGGTCTACCGGTAGTAAACCAAGGCCGCTTGACAAGTCTCGGTCCAATCCGGAAATGTTTAACCCCCCACACACGAAAAGAGGTAGAAAGGACCACCGGAGGAGATAGGAGCGCCGGAATGCAAAACGGACAACGGGGAAAATGCTCGGATGCATGAGACGAACACGTATGCAAATGCAATGCACATGATGACATGATATGAGATGCATGACAAAGGCAACAACACATGGAGACAAAAACCCGAAACCGAGGAAAATATAATAACTTAGGCCGGAAATGGCAAGAGTTGGGATACATATAAGGTAAATTACATCCGGGGTGTTACAATATCACCTACCAAATAAAAATGGCATCTGTTCTCGTGAGCGCTAAAGTTTCTGTTTTTTACAGCAAGATATCAAGACTTTCCCCAAGTCTTCCCAACGGTTCTACTTGGCACAAACACTAATTAAACACAAAAAACACAACCTAAACAGAGGCTAGATAAATTATTTATTACTAAACAGGAGCAAAAAAGCAAGGAATAATAATAAAATCGGGTTGCCTCCCAACAAGCACTATCGTTTAACGCCCCTAGCTAGGCATAAAAAGCAAGGATAGATCTAGGTATTGCCATCTTTGGTAGGCAATCCATAAGTGGCCCTCATAATAGATTCATAAGGTAATTTAACTTTATTTCTAGGAAAGTGTTTTCCTTAACGGAAATTGGAATCTAATATTTCCTTCCTTCATATCAATAATTGCACCAATCGTTCTAAGGAAAGGTCTACCAAGAATAATAGGACATGAAGGATTGCAATCTATGTCAAGAACAATAAAATCTACGGGTACATAATTCCTATTTGCAACAATGAGAACATCATTAATTCTTCCCATAGGTTTTTTAATAGTGGAATCCGCAAGGTGCAAGTTTAGAGAGCAAATATCATAATCACGGAAACCTAACACATCACACAAAGTCTTTGGAATCGTGGAAACACTAGCACACAAATCACATAAAGCATAGAACTCATGATCTTTAATCTTAATTTTAATAGTTGGTTCCCACTCATCATAAAGTTTTCTAGGGATAGAAACTTCCAATTCAAGTTTTTCTTCATAAGATTGCATCAAGGCATCAACGATATGTTTAGTGAACGCTCTATTTTGACTATAAGCGTGAGGAGAATTTAGCACAGATTGCAACAAGGAAATACAATCAATCAAAGAGAAATTTTCATAATTAAATTCCTTGAAATCGAAAATAGTGTGTTTAGCAACATCTAGGGTTTTAATTTCTTCGACCCCACTTTCATCAATTTTAGCATCAAGATCTAAAAACTCTGAATCCTTGGAATGCCTTCTAGGTAAAGGTGGATCATATTCAGTCCCATCATTATTAAGATTCATATTGCAAAACAAAGATTTAATAGGGGACACATCAATAACTTTTAGATCTTCATCTTTATTTTCATAGGAACTAGAAGAACACGCTCTTATAAAGGAATCTTTCTTAGCACGCATCCTAGCGGTTCTTTCTTTGCACTCATCAATGGAAATTCTCATGGCTTTGAGAGACTCATTGATATCATGCATAGGTGGAATAGATCTAAGTTTCAAAGAATCAACATCAAGAGAAATTCTATCAACGTTCCTAGCCAACTCATCACTCTTAAGCAATTTTCTTCAATCAAAGCATTGAAATTCTTTTGCAAAGTAATAAAATCTTTAATATTAGATTCAAAATCAGAGGGAATCTTATTATAATTTCCAAAAGAATTGTTGTAGGAATTACCATAATTATTAGAGGGATTACTAGGATAAGGCCTAGGATTAAAATTTCCTCTATACGCGTTGTTACCAAAATTGTTCCTACCAACAAAATTCACATCCATAGATTAATTATTATTCTCAATCAAAGTAGACAAGGGCATATCATTAGGATCAGAAGAAACACTTTTACTAGCAAATAATTTCATAAGTTCATCCATCTTTCCACTCAAAACATTAATTTCTTCTATCGCATGCACTTTTTTATTAGTAGATCTTTCAGTATGCCATTGAGAATAATTAACCATAATATTATCTAGGAGTTTAGTAGCTTCTCCTAACGTGATTTCCATAAAAGTGCCTCCCGCGGCCGAATCTAAAAGATTTCTAGAAGCAAAATTCAATCCGGCATAAAAATGTTGTATAATCATCCACAAATTCAAACCATGAGTAGGGCAATTACGTCTCATTAATTTCATCCTCTCCCAAGCTTGTGCAACATGTTCATGATCAAGTTGCTTAAAATTCATAATATCGTTTCTAAGGGAGATGATCTTAGCGGGAGGAAAATACTTAGAGATAAAAGCATCTTTGCACTTATTCCATGAATCAATACTATTTTTAGGCAAAGACGAGAACCAAGCTTTAGCACGATCTCTAAGCGAAAAAGGAAATAGCTTCAATTTAACAATATAGTTATCCACATCTTTCTTATTTTGCATATCACACAAATCAACGAAGCTATTTAGATGGGTAGCAGCATCTTCACTAGGAAGGCCGGAAAACGGATCTTTCATGACAAGATTCAGCAAGGCAACATTAATTTCACAAGATTCAGCATCGGTAAGAGGAGCAATCGGAGTGCTAATAAAATCATTGTTGTTGGTATTGGTAAAGTCACACAATTTAGTGTTATCTTGAGCCATCGTGACAAGCAAGCAATCCAACACACAAGCAAACAAAAAGCAAGCGGGCAAAAAGACGCAAATGGGAAAGAGAGGGAGGATAGAGAGAGAGGGGGCGAATAAAACGGCAATGGTGAAGTGGGGGAGAGGAAAACGAGAGGAAAATGGCAAATAATGTAATGTGGGAGATAAGGATTGTGATGGGTACTTGGTATATTGACTTTTGCGTAGACTCCCGGCAACGGCGCCAGAAATCCTTCTTGCTACCTCTTGAGCACTGCGTTGGTTTTCCCCGAAGAGGAAGGGATGATGCAACAAAGGAGCATAAGTATTTCTCTCAGTTTTTGAGAACCAAGGTATCAATCCAGTAGGAGGCTACGCGCGAGTCCCTCGCACCTACACAAAACAAATAAATCCTTGCAACCAACGCGATAAGGGGTGGCAATCCCTACACGGCCACTTACGAGAGTGAGATCTGATAGATATGATAAGATAATATTTTTGGTATTTTTATGATAAAGATGCAAAGTAAAATAAAAGAAAAGTAAAAAAGCAAAGGAAATAACTAAGTATTGGAAGACTAATATGATGAAGATAGACCCGGGGGGGCATAGGTTTCACTAGTGGCTTCTCTCAAGAGGATAGGTATTCTACGGTGGGTGAATGAATTACTATTGAGCAATTGACAGAACTGAGCATAGTTATGAGAATATCTAGGTATGATCATGTATATAGGCATCATGTCCGAGACAAGTAGAACGACTCCTGCTTGCATCTACTACTATTACTCCACTCATCGACCGCTATCCAGCATGCATCTAGAGTATTAAGTTAATGAAAACAGAGTAACGCCTTAAGCAAGATGACATGATGTAGAGGGATAAACTCATGCAATATGATGAAAACCCCATCTTGTTATCCTTGATGGCAACAATACTATACGTGCCTTGCTGCCCCTACTGTCACTGGGAAATGACACTGCAAGATTGAACCCAAAGCTAAGCTCTTCTCCCATTGCAAGAAAGATCAATCTAGTAGGCCAAACCAACCTGATAATTCGAAGAGACTTGCAAAGATAACCAATCATACATAAAAGAATTTAGAGAAGATTCAAATATTGTTCATAGATAGACTTGATCATAAACCCACAATTCATCGGTCTCAACAAACACACCGCAAAAAGAAGATTACATCGAATAGATCTCCACAAGAGAGGGGGAGAACATTGTATTGAGATCCAAAAAGAGAGAACAAGCCATCTAGCTAATAACTATGGACCCATAGGTCTGAGGTGAACTACTCACACTTCATCGGAGGGGCTATGGTGATGATGTAGAAGCCCTCCGTGATGGATACCCCCCTCCGGCGGAGCTCCGGAACAGGCCCCAAGATGAGATCTCATGCATACATAAAGTTGCGGTGGTGGAATTAGGGTTTTGGCTACGTTTCTGATCGTTTGGGGTACGTAGGTATATATAAGAGGAAGGAGTATGTCGGTGGAGCAATAGGGGGCCCATGAGGGTGGAGGGCACGCCTGGGGGGTAGGCACGCCCCCCTACCTCATGGCCTCCTCCTTTGTTTCTTGACGTAGGGTCCAAGTCCCCTGGATCATGTTCGGTGAGAAAATCACGTTCCCGAAGGTTTCATTCCGTTTGGACTCCGTTTGATATTCTTTTTCTTCGAAACCCTAAAATAGGCAAAAAAACAGCAATTCTGGGCTGGGCCTTCGGTTAATAGGTTAGTCCCAAAAATAATATAAAAGTGGATAATAAAGCCCAATAATGTCTAAAACAGTAGATAATATAGCATGGAGCAATCAAAAATTATAGATACGTTGGAGACGTATCAGATAATCCTCAAGTTACGGATCCATTCCGTGTAGTTGCTACCATCATCTTTCAAGTTAGCCTTCTCTAGGAATGCATTAGAATTCAAGGGAACGTTAGCACGGTCCATTGATCTACAACAACATAGATATGCAAAAACTATCAGGACTAAGTTCATGATAAATGAAAGTTCGATTAATCATATTACTTAAGAACTCCCAGTTAGATAGACAACTCTATAGTCATCTAAATGATCATGTGACCCATATCAACTAAACCATGTCCGATCATCACGTGAGATGGAATAGTTTTCAATGGTGAACATTTCTATGTTCATCATATCTACTATATGATTCTGGTTCGACCTTTCGGTCTTAGTGTTCCGAGGCCATAAATTCATATGCTAGTCTCGTCATGTTTAACCCGAGTATTATGCTTGTGTGAAATTGGCTTGCGCCCGTTGTATGTGAACGTAAAGCGTATCACACCCAATCATCACGTGGTGTCTCGGCACGACGAACTGTAGATCCGGTGCATACTCAGGAAAAACACTTATACCTTGAAATTTAGTGAGGGATCATCTTATAATGCTACTGTCGTACTAAGCAAAATAAGATGCATAAAAGATAAACATCATATGCAATCAAAATATGTGACATGATATGGCCATCACCATCTTGTGCCTTTGATCTCCATCTCCAAAGCAACGTCATGATCTCCATCGTCACTGGCTTGACACCTTGATCTCCATCGTAGTGTCGTTGTCGACTTGCCAACTATTGCTTCTACGACTATCGCTACCGCTTAGTGATAAAGTAAAGCAATTACATGGCGATTGCATTTCATACAATAAAGCGACAACCATAAGGATCCTGCCAGTTGCCGATAACTTCTACAAAACATGATCATCTCATACAACAATTTATATCTCATCACGTCTTGACCATATCACATCACAACATGCACTGTAAAAACAAGTTATACGTCCTCTACTTTGTTGTTGCAAGTTTTATGTGGCTGTTACGGGCTTCTAGCAAGAACCATTCTTACCTACGCATCAAAACCACAACGATTTTTCATCAAGTGTGCTGTTTTAACCTTCAACAAGGACCGGCCATAGTCAAATTCGATTCAACTAAAGTTGGAGAAACAGATACCCGCTAGCCACCTGTATGCAAAAGCACGTCGGTAGAACCAGTCTCATGAATGTGGTCATGTAATGTTGGTCCGGGCCGCTTCATCCAACAATACCGCTGAATCAAAATAAGACGTTGGTGGTAAGCATTATGACTACAATCGCCCACAACTCTTTGTGTTCTACTCGTGCATATCATCTACGCATAGATCTGGCTCGCATGCCACTAGCGGGAAACGTAGCATGCAATTTCAAAAAAATTCCTATGATCACACAAGATCTATCTAGGAGATGCATAGCAATGAGAGGGGGAGAGTGTGTCCACGTACCCTCGTAGACCGAAAGCGGAAGCGTTAGGTTAATGCGGTTGATGTAGTCGAACGTCTTCATGATCCAACCGATCTAGTACCGAACGTACGGCACCTCTGAGTTTAGCACAAGTTTAGCTTGATGACGTCCCTCGAACTCTTGATCCAGCAAACGGTCGAGGGAGAGTTCCGTCAGCACGACGGTGTGGTGACGGTGATGGTGATGTGATCCGCGCAGGGCTTCTCCTAAGCACTACGACGCTATGACCGGAGGAGTAAACTATGGAGGGGGGCGCCGCACATGGCTAAGAGAACAATTGATGTGCCTTTGGGGTGCCCCCCGCCCCCTGATACGTCTCCAACGTATCTATAATTTTTGATTGTTCCATGCTGTTATATTATCAATCTTGGATGTTTTATAATCACGTATAGTCATTTTATATCATTTTTTGGTATTAACCTATTGACATAGTGCCAAGTGTCAGTTCCTGTTATTTCTTGTTTTTACCGCATAAAATCAATATCGGATGGAGTCCAAATGCCACAAACACTTTACGGAGATTTTTTATGGACCAGAAGGAACATGTTGGGCCCTGGTTGCACTTGGGGGGAGTCCCAAGGAGGGGACAACCCACCAGGGCGCGCCAGGAGGCCCAGGCGCACCTTTGTGGATTGTGCCCACCTCGGGTGCCCCCGGACCGCCTCTTTGCTCTATAAATACCCAAATATTCCCAAAACCTTAGGGGAGTTGACGAAATATTCATCCAGTAGACGCAGAGTCCAGAACCACCAGATCCAATCTAGACCATCTTGGATGGGGTTCACCACCTCCATTGGTGCCTCTCCAATAATGCGTGAGTAGTTCTTTGTAGACCTTCGGGTGCGTAGTTAGTAGCTAGATGGCTTCATGTCTCTCTATTGATTCTCAATACAATGGTCTCTTGGAGATCCATATGATGTAACTCTTTTTGCGGTGTGTTTGTTGGGATCTGATGAACTTTGAGTTTATGACCAGTCATATCTTTTTATATCCATGAAAGTTATTTGAGTTTCTTTGATCTCTTATATGCATGATCTCTTATAGCCTCGTCTTTCTTCTCCGATATTTGGGTTTTGTTTGGCCAACTTGATATATTTATCTTGCAATGGAAGAGGTGCTCGGTAGTGGGTTTGATCTTACGGTGCTTGATCCCAGTGACAGAAAGGGAACCGACACATATGTATCATTGCTACTAAGGATAAAAAGATGGGATCTATATGTACGCAATAGATAAACAGATCTTGTCTACATCATGTCATCGTTCTTATTGCATTACTCCATTTTTCCATGAACTTAATACACTAGATGCATGCTGGATAGCGGTTGATGTGTGGAGTAATAGTAGTAGATGCAGGCAGGAGTCAGTCTACTAATCCTGGACGTGATGCCTATGTAATGATCATTGCTTGGATATCGTCATAATTATTTGAGGTTCTATCAATTGCCCAACAGTAATTTGTTTACCCATCGTTTGTTATCTTTCTCGAGAGAAGCCACTAGTGAAACCTACGGCCCCCGGGTCTTCTTCCTCATATATTTGCTTGCGATCTAATTTTCCTTTGCATTTTTATTCAGATCTATTAAAACAAAAATACAAAAATACTTTACTGCACTTCATTTTATTTGCAATCTATTATTTTAATTTACTACAATTTTCTGGCATCGTTACCCAAAAGGGATTGACAACCTCTTTAACACGTCGGGTTACGAGGTGTTGTTATTTGTGTGCAGGTGTTGTTTACGTTGTGTTGCTTGGTTCTCCTACTGGTTCGATAACCTTGGTTTCTTCACTGAGGGAAATACCTACCGTCGTTGTGCAGCAGCATCCCTTCCTCTTTGGGGAAATATCGGCGTAGTCCTAGCAGACAGGAGCTTTTCTGGCCCTATAGTAAGAGAGCAATCACCCCCATATATAAAGGAGGGGAGGAGGAGGAGGAGGCCGGCCAAGAGGGGGCGCGCCAAGGGAGGAGTCCTACTAGGACTCCTAGTCCTAGTAGGATCCCCCCCCTCTTTTCCTTTCTTCACCGGAGGGAAAAGGAAGGGGGGAGAGGGAAAGGGGCGCCGCCCTCTCCCCTAGTCCAATTCGGACTGCCATTGGGGGGGGGCAACCCTTGCGGCCCTCCTCTCTCTCCACTAAGGCCCGTGTAGGCCCATTAATTCCCCCGGGGAGTTCCGGTAACCCCTCGATACTCTAGTAAAATACCTGAATCACTCAGAACCATTCCGATGTCCGAATACTACCTTCCAATATATGAATCTTTACCTCTCGACCATTTCGAGACTACTCGTCATGTCCGTGATCTCATCCGGGACTTCGAACAAACTTCGGTCACCAAAACACATAACTCATAATACAAATTGTCATCGAACTTAAGCGTGCGGACCCTACGGGTTCGAGAACTATGTAGACATGACCGAGACACATCTCCGGTCAATAACCAATAGCAGAACCTGGATTCTCATATTGGTTCCTACATATTCTACGAAGATCTTTATCGGTCAAACCGCAATAAGAACATACGTTATTCCCTTTGTCATCGGTATGTTACTTGCCTGAGATTCAATCGTTGGTATCATCATACCTAGTTCAATCTCGTTACTGGCAAGTCTCTTTACTCATTCCCTAATGCATCATCCCGCAACTAACTCATTAGCTACATTGCTTGCAAGGCCAATAGTAATGTGCATTACCGAGAGGGCCCAGAGATACCTCTCCAATACTCGGAGTGACAAATCCTAATCTTGATCTATGCCAACCCAACAAACACCTTCGGAGACACCTGTAGAGCATCTTTGTAATCACCCAGTTACGTTGTGATGTTTGATAGCATAAAAGGTGTTCCTCCGGTATTCGGGAGTTTCATAATCTCATAGTCAGTGGAATATGTATAAGTCATGAATAAAGCAATAGCAATAAAACTTAACGATCATTATGCTAAGCTAACAGATGGTTCTTGTCCATCACATCATTCTCTAATGATTTGATCTCGTTCATCAAATGAAAACACATGTCTATGGTCAGGAAACTTAACCATCTTTGATTAACGAGCTAGTCAAGTAGAGGCATACTAGGGACACTCTGTTTTGTCTATGTATTCACACATGTACTAAGTTTTCGGTTAATACAATTCTAGCATGAATAATAAAAATTTATAATGATATAAGGAAATATAAATAACAACTTTATTATTGCATGTAGATCATATTTCCTTCAACATAATAAACCAACTGAAAGTAAGTATGGTGATACAGGCCAAGAGGTACTCACAAGAGCAATGAAGTGTGCAGTATAGTTGCGAGATTCTGTGGTCCCTTGAGAATGAATATTCTTCTGCAAATAGTTTTTGTATAAGTGAGACGGTAAGGTGCTATTTATTGAGCTTGTGTTAGTTTTTCCCTTGAAGAGGAAAGGGTGATGTAGCAAAGTAGAGATAAGTAGTTCCCTCAGTTTGAGAACCAAGGTATCAATCCAGTAGGAGACAACGCAGAAGTCACGAATACCTGCACAAACAAACAACAACTTGCACCCAACGCGATAAAGGGGTTGTCAATCCCTTCACGGTTACTTGCAAAAGTGAAATCTGATAGAGATAGATAAACAGTAAAGTAAATATTTTTGGTTTATAGAACGGAAAGTAAAAGATTGCAAAATAGTAGACCGAGAACTTATATGATGGAAAATAGAACTTATATGATGGAAAATAGACCCGGGGGCCATAGGTTTCACTAGAGTCTTCTCTCATGATAGCAAATAATATGGTGGGTGAACAAATTATTGCCGAGCAATTGATAGAAAAGCACGAACTTATGACGATATCTAAGGCAGTGATCATGAATATAGGCATCACGTCTGTGTCAAGTAGACTGAAACGATTATACATCTACTACTATTACTCCACACATCGACCGCTATCCAGCATGCATCTAGAGTATTAAGTTCATAAAGAATAGAGTAAGGCATTAAGCAAGATGACATGATGTAGAGGAATTAACTCAAGCAATCTGATGAAAACCCAATCTTTTTATCCTCGATGGCAACAATACAATACGTGCCTTGCTGCCCCTACTATCACTGGGAAAGGACACCGCAAGATTGAACCCAAAGCTAAACACTTCTCCCATTGCAAGAAAAACCAATCTAGTTGGCCAATCCAAACCGATAGTTCGAAGAGAATTACAAAGATATCAAATCATGCATATAAGAATTAAGAGGAGATTTTCAAATAATATTCATAGATAAGCTGCTCATAAATCCACAATTCATCTGATCTCGGCAAACACAGCGCAAAAGAGTATTACATCGAATAGATCTCCAAGAACATCGAGGAGAACATGGTATTGAGAATCAAAGAGAGAGAAGAAGCCATCTAGCTACTAGCTATGGACCCGTAGGTCTGAGGTAAACTACTCACGCTTCATCGGAAGGGCAATAGAGTTGATGTGGAAGCCCTCCATGATCGAATCCCCCTCTGGCAGGACACTGGAAAAGCCCCCTAGATGGGATCTCACATGTACATAAGGTTACGGTGGTGGAGAAGTGTTTTCATGGCTTGTTCTCGTGGTTTGGGGATATAAGAGTATATATATAGGCGAAAGAATTAGGCCAAGAGGTGCACAAGGGGACCACAAGGGTGGGGGCATGCCCTACCCCTTGGGCGCGCCTTCCTTCCTTGTGCCACCTCGTGGCTCCTCTGACTTCATCTCCAAGTCTCCTGGTTGTCTTCTGGTCCAAGAAAAATCATCGCGAAGGTTTTATTCCGTTTGGACTCCATTTGGTATTCCTTTTCTCCAAAACTCAAAAACAAGGAAAAACAGGAAATGGCACTAGGCTTTAGGTTAATAGGTTAGTCCCAAAAATAATATAAAATAGCATATTAATGCATATAAAACATCCGAAATAGATAATATAATAGCATGGAACAATCAAAAATTATAGATACGTTGGAGACGTATCAAACATCCCCAAGCTTAATTCCAGCTCGTCCTCGAGTAGGTAAATTATAAAAACAGAATTTTTGATGTGGAATGCTACCTAAAATATTTATCCATGTAATACTTCTTTATTGTGGCATGAATGTTCATATCCATAAGATTCAAAGCAAAAGTTTCATATTGACATAAAAACAATAACACTTCAAGCATACTGACAAGGCAATTATGTCTTCTCAAAGTAACATGGCCAAAGAAAGTTTATCCCTACAAAATCATATAGTCTGGCTATGCTCCATATTCATCATGCAAAATATTCAAATCATGCACAACCCCGATGACAAGCCAAGCAATCATTTCATACTTTTGATGTTCTCAAACTTTTTCAACTTTCATGCAATACATGTGCGTGAGCCATGGACATAGCACTATAGGTGGAATAGAAGGTGTTTGTGGAGAAGACAAAAGGAAGGAGATAATCTCACATCAACTAGGCGTATCAATGGGCTATGGAGATGCCCATCTATAGATATCAATGTGAGTGAGTAGGGATTGCCATGCAATGGATGCACTAGAGCTACAAGTTTATGAAAGCTCAAAAGAAAACTAAGTGGGTGTGCATCCAACTTGCTTGCTCATGAAGACCTAGGGAAATTTGAGTAAGCCTGTCGTTAGAATACACAAGCCAAGTTCTATAATGAAAAATTCACACTAGTATATGAAAGTGACAACATAGGAGATTCTCTATCATGAAGATCAACGTGCTACTTTAAAGCACAAGTGTGGAAAAAGGATAGTAACATTTCCCTCTTTTTTCTCTCCCTTTTTTGGGCCTTCTCTTTTTTATTTGGCCTTTCTCTCTTTTTAATTTCCTCACATGGGACAATGCTCTAATAATGAAGATCATCACACATTTATTTACTTACAACTCAAGAATTACAACTCGATACTAGAACAAAATATGACTCTATATGAATGCCTCCGGCGGTGTACTGGGATGTGCAATAAATCAAGAATGACATGCATAAAAAGATGAAAGGTGGCTTTGCCACAAATAAGATGTTACCTACATTTTCATGTAAAGCAATATGACAATGATGAAGCGTGTCATAATAAACGGAACGGTGGAAAGTTGTATGGCAATATATCTCGGAATGGCTATGGAAATGCCATAATAGGTAGGTATGGTGGCTGTTTTGAGGAAGGCATATGGTGGGTTTATGGTACCAGCAAAAGTTGTGCGGCACAAGAGAGGCTAGCAATGGTGGAAGGGTGAGAGTGCGTATAATCCATGGACTCAACATTAGTCATAAAGAACTCACATACTTATTTCAAAAATCCATTAGTTACCGAAACGAAGTACTACGCGCATGATCCTAGGGGGATAGATTGGTAGGAAAAGACCATCGCTCTTCCCCGACTGCCACTCATAAGTAGGACAATCAATAAATAAATCATGCTCCGACTTCATCACATAATGGTTCACCATACGTGCATGCTACGGGAATCACAAACCTCAACACGAGTATTTCTGAAATTCACAATTACTTACTAGCATGACTCTAATATCACCATCTTCATATCTCAAAACAATCATAAGGAATCAAACTTCTCATAGTATTGAATGCACTTTATATGAAAGTTTTTATTACATCCCTCTTGGATGCCTATCATATTAGGACTAAATTTATAATCAAAGAAAATTACCATGCTGTTTTAAATACTCTCAAAATAATATAAGTGAAGTATGAGAGCTCATCAATTTCTATAAAATAAAACCACCATCATGCTCTAAAAAGATATAAGTGAAGCACTAGAGCAAAATTCCCTAGCTCAAAAGATATAAGTGAAGCACATAGAGTATTCTAATAAATCACGATTCATGCATGTATCTCCAAAAAGGTGTGTACAGAAAGGATGATTGTGGCAAACTAAAAATCAAAGACTCAAAACATACAAGATGCTCCAAGCAAAACACATATCATGTGGTGAATAAAAATATAGCCTCAAGTAAAGTTACCGATAGATGAAGACAAAAGAGAGGATGCCTTCCGGGGCATCCCCAAGCTTAGGCTCTTGGTTGACCTTGAATATTACCTTGGGGTGCCTTGGGAATCCCCAAGCTTAGGCTCTTGCCACTCCTTATTCCATAGTCCATCAAATCCTTACCCAAAACTTGAAAACTTCACAACACAAAACTCAACAGAAAATCTCATAAGCTCCGTTAGTATAAGAAAATAAATCACCACTTTTGGTACTGTTGTGAACTCATTATTTATTTATATTAGTGTAATATCTACTGTATTCAAACTTATCCATGGTTCATACCCCTCAATACTAGCCATAGAATCATCAAAATAAGCAAACAACACATAGAAAAAAGAATCTGTCACATAACAGTCTGTAGCAATCTGTAACTCCCGAATACTTCTGTAACTCCAAAAATTCTGAAAAAATTAGGAAAAACTAAGCAATTTGTTTATTAATCTACTTATAAAAGAATCAGTATTTTATCACGCTTCTTCTAACAATGAAAATTCATTTCCTGGGCGCAAAAGTTTCTGTTTTTCAGCAAGATCAAATCAACTATCACCATAAGCTATCCCAAAGGTCTTACTTGGCACAAAAACTAAATAAAACACAAAAACACATCTAACCGGAGGCTAGATAAATTATTTAATGCAAAACAGGACCTAAAAATTAAAAGCAAATAATAACATTGGGTTGCCTCCCAACAAGCGCTATTGTTTAACGCCCTTAGCTAGACATAAAACACGAATAGATCTAGGTGTTCCCATCTTCGGTATGGAATTCTTTTCCCATCAAATCCTCCAAAACTCGTCTTAGAAATTCTATCCTCTCCTTTATTTCCCTCCTAGTAGATGAACTTAAATCATGAAAAGGACTTCGATTGGTAATTTTAACATTCGTAAACCCATAGCCGGGATCATCACCGTATATATCATCATATAAAATACGTAGCTCGTTTCTAACGGGTTCCTTCATCATTTTATTCAACCAATCCCTATTAAATCCTACATAAATTCCCCTAGTTATCCAATCAAACTCCTCAAAAGCCTCAAGATACAAAGATTGAGATATTTCTGAATGGGGAACTCTTCTGCTAAGATTTTCACTATAAGATTGATAATCCCTTGATTCCAAACTACACATAGTTTCTTTATCATGGAGGATATCTATAATTGGAGGGTGTTCAACATCCTTTTTATAGAAAGCAAAATATCCCTAGCTTCTTGTATTATAAAATCGAATTCACGCATAAGGATAATAATGGCAATCTTTTTAGCTATTGGATGATTAATATTAGGAAGTTCATAAAACACTTTTTACAAAGCAAGATGAATATGCACAAATTTTCTTTCTAATTTCTCAACAAGCATAACAATAGCATCTGCATAACAATTTGTCTCCACAAGAATAGATCTTTTTATTTATAGGCATGGATCTCGTACTATCAAAGAATTCTTTGATAACACTCTTTCCAATAATATTATCGTCCCCCACATGAAAGATTTTTGTTTTGCAATTAGGAGGAGTTTCAGTTTCATGATCCAAGAACAAGATTCAAGTTTTTCCTCGAGATTTTCAGCGATAACCTCCCCAATTTCAGACATGGTGGCAGCAAATAAATCTAGCAAACGAGAAACCAAAAGGCAAACGAAGAAGACGAACGGAAGAGGGGCGAAGAAAAGGCAAATCTTTTCGAAAATCGTTTCAGAAGTGGGGGAGAGGAAAACAAGAGGCGAATGGCGAATAATGTAATGCAAGAGATGAGAGTTTATGAAGGGTACTTGGTATGTCTTGACTTGGCATAGATCTCCCCGGCAACGGCGCCGGAAATTCTTCTTGCTACTTCTTGATCTTGCATTGGTTTTTCCCTTGACGAGGAAAGGATGATGCAGCAAAATAGAGATAAGTATTTCCCTCAATTTGAGAACCAAGGTATCAATACAGTAGGAGAAAACACACAAGTCAACGAGTACCTGCACAAACAGTTAAACAGCTTGCACCCAACGCGATAAAGGGGTTGTCAATCCCTTCACGGTTACTTGCAAAAGTGAGATCCGATAGAGATAGATAAACGGTAACGTAAATATTTTTGGTATTTTTGATGTATATATCGGAAAGTAAAATATTGCAAAATAGTAGATCGGAAACTAAAGTTATAGATCGGAAACTTATATGATGGAAAATAGAAACTTAACTTATATGATAGAAAATAGACCCGGGGGCCATATGTTTCACTAAAGGCTTCTCTCAAAATAGAAAATAATACGTGGGTGAACAAATTACTGCCGAGCAATTGATAGAAAAAGCAAAAAGTTATGACGATATCTAAGGCAATGATCATGAATATAGGCATCACATCCGCGTCAAGTAGACCGAAACGATTCTGCATCTACTACTATTACTCCACACATCGACCGCTATCCAGCATGCATCTAGAGTATTAAGTTCATAAAGAGAAAGAGTAACGCATTAAGCAAGATGACATGATGTAGAGGAATTAACTCAAGCAATATGATGAAAACCCCATCTTTTTATCCTCGATGGAAACAATACAATACGTGCCTTGTTGCCGCTACTGTCACTGGGAAAGGACACCGCAAGATTGAACACAAAGCTAAATACTTCTCCCATTGCAAGAAAAACCAATCTAGTTGGCCAAACCAAACCGATAGTTAGAAGAGAATTACAAAGATATAAAATCATGCATAAAATAATTCAGAGCAGATTCAAATAATATTCATAGATAAGATGATCATAAATCCACAATTCATCGGATCTCGGCAAGCACACCGCAAAAGAGTATTACATCGAATAGATCTCCAAGAACATCGAGGAGAACATGGTATTCAGAATCAGAGAGAGAGAGAGAGAGAAGAGAAGAGGCCATCTACCTACTAGCTATGGACCCGTAGGTCTGAGGTAAACTACTCACGCTTCATCGGATGGGCAATAGAGTTGATGTATAAGCCCTCCGTGATCGAATCCCCCTCTGGTAGGGTGCCGGAAAAGGTCCCTAGATGGGATCTCACGGGTACATAAGGTTGCGGCGGTGTAAAAGTTTTTCATGGATGCCCCTGTTGGTTTGGGGATATATGGGTTTATATAGTCGAAAGAATTAGGTTAGGGAGTGCACGAGGGGCCCACAAGGGTGGGGGTGCCATGGGTGTGCCCTCTGTCCTTGTGGCCACCTCATAGCTCCTCCGACTTCATCTCCAAGTCTCCTAGTTGTCTTCTAGTCCAAGAAAAATCATCGCGAAGGTTTTTTCCGTTTGGACTCCGTTTGGTATTCCTTTTCTACGAAACTCAAAAACAAGGAAAATACAGGAACTGGCACTGGGCTCTAGGTTAATAGGTTAGTACCAAAAATAATATAAAATAGCATATTAATGCATATAAAACATCCAAAACAGATAATATAATAGCATGGAACAATCAAAAATTATAGATACGTTGGAGACGTATCAATGATTCACATATTACTATCTCCATATCGCAAAACTATTGCAAGGAATCAAGTTTTAATATCCAATGATCTTCATGAAAGTTTTTATTATCCCTCTTGAATATCTATCACTTTGGGACTAAATTCATATCTTAAGAAAATTACCATTGCTAACAACAAGCTCTCAAACAAATTTAAGTGAAGCATGAGAGCATAAATATTTCTTCAAAATTTCTTCTCTCAAATTAATATAAGTGAAGCATGAGAGGATATTTCTTCAAAATTTTACTAAATCTCAAAATAATCTAAGTGAAGCTTGAGAGCATGTTCCTTCAAAATGTCACTAACTCTCAAAAAAATCTAAGTGAAGCATTAGAGCATATTTCTTTGAAATTTCACTAACTCTCAATGTTGGGGAACGTAGCATGCAATTTCAAAAAAAATCCTATGCTCATGCAAGATCTATCTAGGAGATGCATAGCAACGAGAATGGGAGAGTGTCCACATACCCTCGTAGACCGAAAGCGGAAGCATTTGACAACGCGCTTGATGTAGTCGAACTTCTTCTTGTTCCGACCGATCAAGCACCGAATGTACGGTACCTCCGAGTTCTGCACATGTTCAGCTCGATGACGTCCCTTGTCCTCTTGATCCAGCAGAGGTGTCGAGGGAGAAGATGAGTTCCATCAGCACGGCGGCGTGGTGACGATGATGGTGAAGTGATCCGCGCAGGGCTTCGCCTAAGCACTATGAAGATATGACTTGAGGCGTAAACTGTGGAGGGGGGGCGCCGCACACGGCTAGGCAATTGTTTGTTCCGTGTTAGGCGCCCCCTCCTCATATATATAGGTGGGAGGGAGGGAGGAGCAGCCATGGGAGGCGCCCAAGTAGGAGGAATCCTACTTGGAGTCCCTCCCAAGTCGTGCGCCCCCCCCTGCCATATATAACCGAGGTGAAGGAAAGAGGGGGGGAGAGGGAAGGAAGTAGGAATCCTAATCCACACTTTCCTTGCCCTACCCTCTTTCCTTATCCTCCTATATAGGGGCGCACCAGGGCTGGTGTGTTCCCTCACTTGGCCCATAAGGCCCATATCTTTGCCGGGGGTGCCCGAAACTCCTTTCCGGTGACCCGATAAGTACCCGGTACCCTCCAGAACACTTCCGGTGTCCGAATACCATCTGTCCTATATATCAATCTTTACCTCTCGACCATTTCGAGACTCCTTCATGTCTGATCTCATCCGGGACTCTGAACAACATTCGGTCACCAAATTGCATAACTCATATAATACTAAATCGTCATCGAACGTTAAACGTGCGGACCCTACGGGTTCGAGAACTATGTAGACATGACCGAGACACCTCTCTGGTCAATAACCAATAGTGGAACCTAGATGATCATATTGTCTCCTACATATTATACGAAGATCTTTATCGGTCAACCGTTATGACAACATACGTAATTCCCATTGTCAATCGGTATGTTACTTGCCCGAGATTTGATCGTCGGTATCTTCATATCTAGTTCAATCTCGTTACGGGCAAGTCTCTTTACTTGTTCCGTAATACATCACCTCGTGACTTGCTCCTTAGTCCTTTACTTGCAAGCTTATGATGTGTATTACCGAGAGGGCCCAGAGATACCTCTCCGATACTCGGAGTGACAAATCCTAATCTCGATTCATGCCAACCCAACAGAACACCTTCGGAGAATACATGTAGAGCATATTTATAATCACCTAGTTACGTTGTGACGTTGATTGCACACAAGGCATTCCTCTGTTATCTGGGAGTTGCATGAACTCATAGTCAAAGGAATATGTATTTGACATACATGAAATCGGTAGCAATAAACAACACGATTAAATGCTAAGCTAACGGGTGGGTCTTGTCCATCACATCATTCTCCTAATGATGTGATCTCGTTATCAAATGACAACACATTTCCATGGTTAGGAAACCTTAACCATCTTTGATCAACGAGCTAGTCTAGTAGAGGCTTACTAGGGACACGGTATTTGTTTATGTATTCACACATGTATTTAAGTTTCCAATCAATACAATTCTAGCATGAATAATAAAACCTTTATCATGCATGAATAAGGAAATATAAAATAACAAATTTATTATTGCCTCTAGGGCATATTTCCTTCAGTCTCCCACTTGCACTAGAGTCAATAATCTAGTTCACATCGCCATGTGATTAACACCCATAGTTCACATCACCATGTGACTAAGACCGAAAGAGTTTACTAGAGTCAATAATATATTTCACATCGTCATGTGATTAACACCCAAAGAGTACTAAGGTGTGATCATGTTTTGCTTGTGAGAGAGGCTTAGTCAACGGGTCTATCACATTTAGATCTGTATGTATTTTGCAAATCTATATGTCCACAATGCTATGCATGGAGCTACTCTAGCTAATTGCTCCCACTTTCAATATGTATCCAGATCGAGACTCAGAGTCATTTGGATTAGTGTCAAAGCTTGTATCGACGTAACCCTTTACGGCAAGCTCTTTATCACCTCCATAACCAAGAAACATTTCCTTATTCCTCTAAGGATAATTTTGACAGCTATCCAGTGGTTCACTCCTGGATCACTCTTGTACCTCCTTGCCAAACCCATGGCAAGGCACACAATAGGTCTGGTACGCAGCATGGCATACTTAATAGAACCTATGACTGAGGCATAGGGAATGACTTTCATTCTCTCTCTATATTCTGCCGTGGTCGGGTTTTGAGTCTAACTCAACTTCACACCTTGTAACACAGGCAAGAACCATTTCTTTGACTAGTCCATTTTGAACTTCTTCAAAACTTTATCAAGGTATGTGCTTTGTGAAAGTCCTATCAAGCGTCTTGATCGATCTCTATACATCTTGATGCCCAATATATAAGCAGCTTCACCGAGGTCTTTCATTGAAAAATTCTTATTCAAGTATCCTTTTATGTTATCCAGAAATTTTATATCATTTTTGATCAATAATATGTCATCCACATATAATATTATAAGTGCTATAGAGCTCCCACTCACTTTCTTGTAAATACAGGCTTCACCGTAAGTCTGTATAAAACCATATGCTTTGATCACCTCATCAAAGCGTATATTCCAACTCCGAGATGCTTGCACCAGTCCATAGATGGATCGCTGGTGCTTGCACACTTCGTTAGCACATTTAGGATCGACAAAACCTTCTGGTTGCATCATATACAACTCTTCTTTAAGAAATCCATTAACGAATACAGTGTTGACATGCATTTGCCAAATTTCATAATTATGAAATGCAGCAATTGCTAACATGATTCGGACTAACTTAAGCATCGCTACAGGTGAGAAGGTCTCATCTTAGCCAACCCCTTGAACTCGTCGAAAACCTTTTGCAACAAGTCGAGCTTTGTAGATCGTGACATTACCATCAGCGTTTGTCTTCTTGAAGATCCATTTATTCTCAATGGCTTGCCGATCATCGGGCAGGTCCACCAAAGTCCACACTTTGTTCTCATACATGGATCCTATCTCAGATTTCATGGACTCAAGCGTCTTGATCTATCCCTATAGATCTTGATGCCCAATATATAAGCAGCTTCACTGAGGTCTTTCATTGAAAAATTCAGATTCTAGTATCCTTTTATGCTATCCAGAATTCTATATCATTTCCAATCAGCAATATGTCATCCACATATAATATCAGAAATGCTACAGAGCTCCCACTCACTTTCTTGTAAATACAGGCTTCTCGGGTAGTCTGTATATGCTTTGATCACCTCATCAAAGCGTATATTCCAACTCCGAGATGCTTGCACCAGTCCATAGACGGATCGCTGGAGCTTGCACACTTTGTTAGCACCTTTAGGATCGACAAAACCTTCTGGTTGCATCATATACAACTCTTCTTTTAGAAATCCATTAAGGAATGCAATTTGGACGTCCATTTTCCAGATTTCATAATCATAAAATGCGGCAATTGCTAACATGATTCGGACAGACTTAAGCATCGCTACGAGTGAGAAAATCTCATTGTAGTCAACACCTTGAACTTGTCGAAAACCTTTTGCAACAAGTCGAGCTTTGTAGATAGTAACACTACTATCAGTGTCCATCTTCCTCTTGAAGATCCATTTATTCTCAATGGCTTGCCGATCATTGGGCAAGTCCACCAAAGTCCATACTTCATTCTCATATATGTATCCTATCTCAGATTTCATGGACTCAAGCCATTTATCGGAATCTAGGCTCATCATTGCTTCTTCATAGTTCGTAGGTTTGTCATGGTCTAGTAATATGACTTCCAGAACAGGATTATCGTACCACTCTAGTGCAGAACATTCTCTAGTTGACCTACGAGGTTCGGTAGTAACTTGATCTGAAGTTTCATGATCATTATCATTAGCTTCCTCTCTAGTTGGTGTAGGCATCACGGGAACGGTTTTCTGTGATGAGCTATGTCGGTGTCAAAACCGGCGGATCTCGGGTAGGGGGTCCCGAACTGTGCGTCTAAGGCGGATGGTAACAGGAGGCAGGGGACACGATGTTTACCCAGGTTCGGGCCCTCTTGATGGAGGTAAAACCCTACGTCCTGCTTGATTGTTCTTGATGATATGAGTATTACAAGAGTTGATCTACAACGAGATCAGAGAGGATAAACCCTAGAAGCTAGCCTATGGTCTGATTGTATGTTGTCCTACGGACTAAAACCCTCCGGTTTATATAGACACCGGAGGGGGCTAGGGTTACACAAGGTCGGTTACAAAGGAGGAGATGTACATATCCGTATTGCCTAGCTTGCCTTCCACGCCAAGTAGAGTCCCATCCGGACACGGGACGAAGTCTCCAATCTTGTATCTTCATAGTCCAACAGTCCGGCCAAAGGATATAGTCCAGCTGTCCGGAGACCCCCTAATCCAGGACTCCCTCAGTAGCCCCTGAACCAGGCTTCAATGACGATGAGTCCGGCACGCAGTGTTGTCTTTGGCATTGCAAGGCGGGTTCCTCCTCCGAATACACCATAGAAGAGTTGGAATGCAAGGATAGTGTCTGACCCTGCAAAATAAGTTCCGCATACCACCGTAGAGAGAATAATATTTCCAAAAATCTAATTTGCTGACACGTCTTGACAGCATGACATCACACCATGTCCCGGTTATTATTCGAACCGCTTTTCTCAATCAGCTCCGCACATATCGCAAGGCGGTTTTCTTGATACGTCTTGTCAAAGCAGAGATCGTGTTCCCCTTATCACGGGATTCTCATCAATACGGACGTGGGTAACCCAACCGTGCCATCAATTACAGCACCTGGGGAATAAGCGGTTTTGCCAGGCAAGTGGGGAGACTCATCGCCTCCTCTGCCCTTATAAAGGGACAAAGATTTACTTTTTTCACCCACGCCTTCTTCCATCTCGCTTACCCATTCCCGCACACTCGAGCTCTAGCGCCCAAGCTCGCGTTCTTCTTCTCAAACCACTCCAAGCATGTCTGGAGCAGGAGGCAAATGGATGGTTTCCTCCGTCATGGAGGAAAACATCAAAAAGTTATGGGAGGTCGGATACCTATCTGCGAATATCGCGCACCGGCTGCCGAATGCGGGGCAGATCGTCCCAATGCCCGAACCCCATGAGATGGTAGTTTTTCTCACCCATTTCGTCCACGGACTGGGATTTCCTCTCCACCCATTCGTCCGCGGGCTCATGTTCTACTATGGGCTGGATTTTCATGATCTGGCCCCCAACTTCATCCTCAACATCTCGGCGTTTATCGTCGTGTGCGAGGCCTTCCTCCGCATCAGGCCCCACTTCGGCCAATGGCTGAAAACCTTCAATGTCAAACCGAAGGTGGTGGGTAGCCAGCAGGCAGAGTGCGGAGGTGGCATGGTGGGCAAGATGCCTAATGTCAACTGGCTCGAGGGTACCTACGTGGATACCATAAAGGGGTGGCAATCGGGGGGGGGGGGGTTCTACATCACCGAGCCGCGCGACTCCAACTGGGTGGCGGTCCCCAAATTTCGATCCGGAATCCCCACGCGGCTCACCTCTTGGAGAAAGAAGGGCCTGTCCTGGGGTTCTTTGGTAGAGCTGACCGGACTCCAGACCTGCATCCAGAACATGACGAACAAGAAAATCAAGCTCGTCAACATGGTCCAGGTTATGCTCTTCCGCCGGATCCTTCCGTGCTAATGAAGGGCATTTTTTTTGTGGGAGTTCGACTCGGCCCAGCACCAGACGCTGCGAGAGCTCTACGACATGACGCACGAGGACGTCTGGAGGGTGCTGTTCAAGGGCGCCGAGTTGCCTCCCTCCCTCACCGAGGACCGTGGACTCAGCGCAAAGCGACGCGCCCATCCGGTAGGCTTTTATATCTCTCGGGGTATTTATTTGCCCTGGTTTAGTTAAGTGCTGGATCTAAGCTTTCATCTCATTAACAGGACTGGATAAAGACAGCGGAGCAGCTTGATTGCCCAGCCCCCCTGCCCGAAGATCCTGCAAACGCTCTTCTAACGAAGATGCTAACTCCGGCACCTTATGAGGTGCCGGAAAAGAAGGCCAAGAAGAAGTCCGCGGGGACCCGAAAGGGTCTCCGGCGCAAGGTTCTATCGAACTCATCGTCCGATGAGTCCGACGCGCACTCCTCCCACGGAAACGAGGAGGAGGAGAAAAGTTCTCCCCCCCAGCCAGGGGAGACAAGAAAAGGAAGGCCGACCCATTCGAGGAGGCCGAAGGGTCCAAGAAGGGAAAGACCCTCCCTCCGGACTGTGCCACGATGGCCGCCGACAGCGGCGATGAGTGGCTACCCAGGGACAAGCCCCTGGCTAAGTCGTAAGTGTCCGGACACCATACTATTTCATGGTATGTTTTATTGTACTGCCTTTGCTCATGCCGAACATGATTATGCAGTCCGGCCCGAGCTCATCTCGACGTACCCTCGTCGAGCGGCTCTTTGGGCTCGTCGGATATGAACAGCAGTTCTCCTCCGACGGCTTCCACCCCTCGCCCTACGGACAACACTAAGGTGGTGTCTCAAAAGGCACCGAGCCAAGGGGAGGTGATCCTGGGGGCGCCTCACGGCGACCTCCTGAACCCTGGGTACCAAAGGAGCGAGGCTCCTACGGGCTTCGAGTTAGGGCCCCAGCCGGACACTGCGCCGGAACCTTCGATGGTTCCGGACTCTGGCAGGCGGTCCCCCATTAAGAGGGCCAACCATCCGTGTCGGTGACCTCTGTCCAACCAGAGGCATCAGACAACTTGCTGGAAGCGCTTCACCGTGCTTCCATCGATGAAGAGCACCGCGCTATCATGAGTGCGGTGGTCAAGAAGGTTCAGTGCGCCAAAAACGGACTGACCGAAGCTTGCGCCAGCCTCCTAACAGGCTTTGAGGTAAGCATTCAAAATATAAGAAAATATTACCGCATAGATAGTAGCCCCTGATGCTTAGTTCGGCGTTCGTGAAGAAAAGCATAATAGAGTATCAAATGATAACTCAGGAGTCTAATTAGAGTATGTCTATGTGTATGTGCAGGCTTCCCTGCTGGCTGCTGCCGCACGTACTGCGGAGGTCTCTGCGCTAAAGCAGGCCCTGAAGCGGTCCGAGGACGAGCTTGGCCTTACCAAGGGGCAGCTCGAAGAGAGCAAAGGTAAGATATACCCCAGTTTATATAGTTAAAAAGAAGTTCAGTGTAAAGTAATAGGATCATCATGAATTTTTCAGGGGCCACGACCGAGGTGGAGACCCTGAGGAAGGCGTTGTCCGAGGCCGAAGACAAAGCGGCCAAAGAACGCATTGAACGGGAGAAAAAAGAAGCCCGAGTGGGTGAGGTGCAGCAAGAGCTCGAGGCTCTTGCCAAAAAGCACGAGTCCTTGGAGCTTGACTCCAAGACGCGAGAGCCCGAGCTCGCGCAGGGGCTTGAAAGCGTCCGGAGCGCCAAGGCCGAAGCCCACAAGGCCCTCTAGGAGATTGATGCGGCGAAGAAGATAGCAGCGGGTAAGGCATTCAATATGCAAAGCAAGCATGTGAAGGAGACTTTCCTTTTTCTTACCCGAGTTCGGAGCTCTCCAGGAGCATTTGCAGATCTTCCCCGCAGTGTGCTGGATGCCGCGGAGTTTTACCGGGCTGAGGAGGGGAGCTCAACGGAGAAGTTGTTCTGGTCTCAGTATACTGGGACCGAACACCCTGTGTCCTTGAGCGACCAGCTGAAGTAGTTGGTCGAACTTCACAAGGCGGCCGAACAGGCCATGAGGGGCCTTATAGTCCGGATGTGGCCTGGCGAGCCCCTGTCTGGCAGCTACTTCGGTCTGGTGAGGCGGCTGGTGGAAGCCTGCCCATGGCTTGAAGTCATCAAGCGGTCTGTCTGCATCGAAGGTGCACGCAGGGCTTTTACCCGGGCGAAGGTGCACTAGGCAAAGCTAGACGCCGTGAAGCTTGTGAAGGAGGGGCCGCCGGAGGGCAAGGAGCATCGCTGCCCCGAGAATTACTATGAGAGCGTCCTGAAGGGTTCCCGCTTAGTGGCAGATGAGTGTGCCAAGGATGTAATTTTTGAATGAACATGCCCATGTGATCCCGTAATATGAAACGAATTCTTTTGCGCCATGCGACACTTTCTTAATTTAAAATATTACCTTTTGTGCGGCCATTTATAAAATCTGAGATTTGGCCAGTTGTCGGCTTCTACCCCCATGTAACTAGTACTAGGGTGTTCGGGGTAAATCTGAACACTCTTTACCCCAATTTTGGGTCCTTCAAGGGAGGTGTTCAGCGCAACGAACCAGGCAATCAGACTATAATGCTTTATCACTCTCACTTAGCCATAGAAGTCTATGGTTTTAAATTTTTTGCGAAGCCCCTTGTATTCGGAGGGCCGAATTTGGGGCGCTATACATGCCTAAGCCGGGTAAGGCCAACTCCTTTCCCGAAGCGGAAAAAGTCTTTAAGGACTAGAGACCTCTCAAACAGCGACCAGTCTCTCGCCTTTTCATGACAGTCGGTTTTTGGCTTTCTCTACTGAGGTGCTCGTCCGGAAGAACCGGGACACAATCGCAGTAGTTCTCCCACCGCTACCTTAGCCGATATAGCGGAACATAAGGTACCAAAGCATGGGAGCCGGGCAACCCAACATTTGACCCAAGACATGATTCGGAGCTGATGCATATAATGATATAAGTTCGGGGTGCCACACTGTCGAAAGTGTCCGGACTTCTTGCACCGTATTACGGGGTAAACGAGAGCCCCTGGCGTACTGACCGTACCCGAGCGTGCAGGTGCGGAATGTCGTAAATGGACATATAAGAGAAATAGAAAAACTTAAATAATGCAATGACAGAATAATAATATGCATTGTTATTTGAATAATACGTCGAAGCGTACTGGTACAAGTAGTGCAATAAGCATAAAGTAGGACATTTCGAAATGTCCTATCCCAAGGCAAGCTACGCATAAATAGTGAAAAGCGGGTATATCAAGTATTACTAGAGACCACCTGGCGGTTCCCATGTTCATCTTAGCTTCTTGCTTGGTTGTTGCTTCCGGAATGAGTCCGGCAATCGGACTGCCGGAAAGGGCTTCCAAAGAGTTATGCCCTGAAGAGAAAAGGAAAGTCAAAGGTGTGTAGCCCCTGGTGTGGTTAAGCCACAACGTGGGGCGTGTCTTGATTGTGCCCCTGCCTATGTCCATGGTATTTTTAATGCGTAGTTATGTACGCGTGGCCCGAATTTCGTCGCTGCACTGGGACTGGGACGGGGGCCGGATTGCTAGGATAGCTCTGACCGTGCCAGGAGATCCTTTTGCAACTTGTTTCGGACTCGCTTGAAGGTGTACGGGGGCTGTGAAGCTGAATGAGTGGTCTGCCTGAACAGGCTACTTTGTGCCTCTGTTGCGAGGGCCGCAGTGTGCTCTTCCGTATGGAGCGAGTGTTCTATGTTTCCATTTACTATTATGACCCCGCGAGGTCCTGGCATCTTGAGCTTGAGATATGCGTAATGCGGCACTGCATTGAATTTTGCAAATGCTGTCCGTCCGAGCAGTGCATGATATCCGCTGCGAAATGGGACGATATCGAAAATTAACTCTTCGCTTTGGAAGTTATCCGGTGATCCGAAGACCACTTCCAGTGTGATTGAGCCTGTGCAATGGGACTCTACACCTGGGATGACGCCTTTAAAGTTAGTTTTGCTGGGTTTGATTCTCGAGGGATCGATACCCATTTTTCACACTGTATCCTGATAAAGCAGGTTCAGGCTGCTGCCGCCGTCCATAAGGACTCGAGTGAGGTGAAATCCGTCAATGATGGGGTCTAGGACTAGTGCGGCGGATCCGCCATGACGGATGCTAGTGGGGTGGTCCCTGCGATCGAAGGTGATCGGACAAGCAGACCATGGGTTGAACTTCGGGGCAACGGGATCCATCGGTAGACGTCCCTTAGTGCACGCTTTCCTCCCTCTTGGGAATGTGGGTTCCGTATATCATGTTCACCGTCTTCACTTGTGGGGGAAACCCCTTCTGTCCTCCTGGGTTCGGCAGCCAGGGCTCCTCCTCGTCATCGCTATGCAGCCCCTTGTCCTTGTTTTCGACATTTAACTTGCCGCCCTACTTGAACACCCAGCATTCTCTGTTGGTGTGATTGGCTGGCTTGTCAGGGGTGCCGTGGATTTGACACGAGCGATCCAGTATGCGATCCAGACTGGACGGAGCCGGGGTATTTCTTTTAAATGGCTTTTTCCGCTGACCGGATCTAGAGCCTCTGAATCTGGCATTGACTGCCGTATCTTCGGTGTTATCGCCGTTATTGTGGCGTTTTGGTCTATTACGACGCTGCCTACCGTTAACATCTTTGGTATCCGAGGTATCCGGATTCCTTGATGTGTTGTTGCTGCGAGCCAGCAAGCTATCCTCGCCCGCGCAAAATCAGGTCATGAGTGTTGTGAGGCCTGCCATAGATTTCGGCTTCTCCTGGCCGAGGTGGCGGGCGAGCCACTCATCGCGGATGTTATGCTTGAATGCCGCTAGGGCCTCTGCATCCGGACGTTCTACAATTTGATTTTTCTTAGTCAGGAACCGTGTCCAGAATTGTCTCGCCGATTCCCCTGGCTGCTGGGTTATGTGGCTCAAGTCATCAGCATCCGGTGGCCGCACATAAGTGCCCTGGAAGTTGTCAAGAAATGCATCTTCCAAATCCTCCCAACTTCCAACGGAATCTGCTGGCAAGCTATTCAGCCAATGCCGAGATGGTCCTTTGAGTTTTAGCGGGAGGTACTTGATGGCATGTAGATCGTCATCGCGAGCCATGTGGATATGAAGAAGGAAATCCTCCATCCATACAGCGGGATCTGTTGTGCCATCGTATGATTCGATATTTACGGGTTTGAAACCCTCCGGGAATTCATGATTCATAACTTCATCGGTGAAGCATAGGGGCTGTGCGGCGCCTCTGTGTCGGGCTATATCCCGACGTAGCTCGTATGATTCTTGTCTGTTGTATTCGGCCCGGCCTTACTCTTGGTGTATCCGACGCGACAATCATCGTCCCGTGTGGGCGCACGTGCCCGTGTCCCATATATTGACCTTGCGATTTTTTCCTTACTGTCCAAGATGTCTCGCAGGTCCTTTGTATTGCCCCGGGCCTTAGTATTTTTAACTGAGTGGTGACGGGGTGCGGTCTGAATTTTAGGCTGAAACGCCTCTCTGGCTCGGCCGCGTAGTGGCCGGTTAGCTGCATCGTACACTGGCGAATGAGGTTTCAATGCTTCCTCCTTGAGGTGAGGTAGCAACCTGCGTTTTGGGTAACTCTTGGACGGGTGCTCGAGTTTGTGCTCCTTGGCCGCAAGGACTTCGGTCCACCTGTCTGCTAACAAGTCTTGATCAGCTTGAAGCTGTTGTTGTTGTTTCTTCTTTAGGCTATTTGCCGTGGCCATAAGCCGGCGCTTGAAGCGCTCTTGCTCGACGGGGTCCTCGGGCATGATAAACTCATCATCGCCGAGGCTCGCCTCGTCTTCGGAGAGAGGCATGTAATTGTCCTCCTCCGGTTCTCCATCTGCTGCCTGGTCTGGAGGGCTAGCTTGTTCGTCCTCGAGCTCTACACCGTGCTGGAGGGGATTGTTGTTCTCTTCGATGCTATCCGGAGTGTTATTATCTCCTGTGCCGGTATCACTGCTCTTGCTATGGCGGGACTTAGAGCGGCGCCACTGACGTCGGCGCTTGGGTTGCTTCTTGGAGGGGTCATCCTTCGCTGTCTCTTCGCCATTGGCTTCTTTGCGGGTGTCCACCATGTATATATCATATGATGAGGTGGCGGTCTAGTGCCCCGAGGGCGGTGGATCTTGTTCGTCTCCGGCTTCGTCGTCCATACCATCGAAGTCTTCGGAGCCGAAGTCGAGCATGTCGGTTAAGTCGTGGGTGGGCGGTGAATTTTTTTGTCGTCCGCATCCCATTCTAGCCGGACATAGTTCGGCCAAGGTTCTCCTGACAGGGAGAGAGACCTTAATGAATTTAGCACATCTCCAAAAGGTGAGTGCTGAAAGATATCCGCGGAGGAGAACTCCATGATCGGCGCCCAGTTGGACTCGACGGGCACGGAAATGAGCGGCTCGGAATCCGTGGTCGGAGACGAATCTAGTGGTTCGGCGACACGGCTCTCGTAAGGGGTGAAATCAGTATCCAGCTCTATATCCACTCAGAGTGTGGCCTCCATGGCGGGGTCCATCCCTCCGCTCTCGGATGGCATGACTTGCTCCGGATTGATGGACGGAGTAGTTGCGGATGCGATCTCCCGAACATTGATCGACGACAGAGTTACATCATGCTTGTCATGACTATACGGCGCGTCCGACATGGGCCCGAATCCATCGAAGATCAAGTCTCCGCAGATGCCGGCCGTTTAGTTCAAGTTTCCAAATCTGACGTGATGGCCAGGGGCGTAGCTCTCAATCTGCTCTAGATGGCCAAGCGAATTGGCCCGCAGTGCAAAGCCGCCGAATATAAAGATCTATCTGGGGAGGAAAGCCTCACCCTGGACCACATCGCTAGCGATGATCGAAGGAGCCATTGTCGGATTTCGGGTTCTGGAAAACCCTTGAGGTTCGAACACTGGAGTGCGCGCGGAGATTTCGCCTCCTACCTACCTGCACCCCTCCGCCTCGCTAAGGTCTAAGCTATGGAAAGAACAACACAAGAGACACAGGGTTTATACTGGTTCGGGCCACCGTCGTGGTGTAATACCCTACTCCAGTGTGTGGTGTGGTGGATTGCCTCTTGGGCTGGTGGGGATGAACAATACAAGGAAGAACAACCTCGCGAGGGTCTGTTCTTGGCTGGGGGGGTGAACTGTTGGGAGGAGTTCAGTTACCCTTCTCTCTCTCTCTCTCTCTCTCTCTCTCTCTCTCTTCTCCATTGTCCCCTCTCTAAACCCTAACCTCTCAGCCCCCTGATCCTTCGATTCCCCTTTTCCTTTGGGCGGCTGGTCCTATTTATAGAGGCCCTGGTCCTCTTCCCAAATATCGAGCGGGAAGGGAGCCAACAATGGCGTCCTAATTTGAAAGGGGACAGCTAGTACCAGCTATCCTGACAAAAGTAGTCTTCGCCTGCACAAAGCTCTGGTGGTGACGCTGTCTTGGGCTCCACGATGACCTCCGTCTTGCAGTCCTCCTGGTCTTGGTCTTGTTGCACCAAAATGGCAACCTTTGCCTGATGCCTCGGTACTCCGCGGCTGCGCTTGCCCCCTTTGCACCAAAGGGGAAAGGAGGACACTGCGCGGGCTGGCACCCGCCTGGCGCCCTTGGTCGTCATGGCTTGCGTCACGGGCACCTCGTGAGGTACCCCGCCTTGATCTCTCCGCCTCCTCGCGAGCCGGCCTGATGAGGCCGTGCCTGAGGAAGCTCCGCATCGTCCGCCCCGCGAGGCTTGGCCCCTCGCGAGGGTCTTGGGTTTGTGTTGGTGAAGATGGGTCGCGCTGGGCCTCCTTTTGAGCCACGCTGCAGGCCGCAGGCAGGCAAGTCTGGGGACCCCCGTTCCCAGAACGCCGACAACCATCAAGCCTTATGGTGACGACACCGTGGAACTCTCAATGAAAGCACCAATGTAGGTGTCAAAACCAGCAGATCTCGGGTAGGGGGTCCCGAACTGTGTGTCTAAGGCGGATGGTAACAAGAGGCAGGGGACACGATGTTTACCCAGGTTCGGGCCCTCTTGATGGAGGTAAAACCCTACGTCCTGCTTGATTGTTCTTGTTGATATGAGTATTACAAGAGTTGATCTACCACGAGATCCGAGAGGCTAAACCCTAGAAGCTAGCCTATGGTCTGATTGTATGTTCTCCTACGTACTAAAACCCTCAGGTTTATATAGACACCGGAGGGGGCTAGGGTTACACAAGGTCGGTTACGAAGGAGGAGATGTACATATCCGTATTGCCTAGCTTGCCTTCCACGCCAAGTAGAGTCCCATCTGGACACGGGACGAAGTCTTCAATCTTGTATCTTCATAGTCCAACAGTCCAGCCAAAGGATATAGTCTAGCTGTCCGGAGACCCCCTAATCCAGGACTCCCTCAAGCTACTTTCCAATTCGAGAGAAGGTACAATTACCTCATCAAGTTCTACTTTCCTCCCACTCACTTCTTTCGAGAGAAACTCCTTCTCTAGAAAGGATCCATTCTTAGCAACAAAAATCTTGCCTTCAGATCTATGATAGAAGGTGTACAAAATAGTTTCTTTTGGGTATCCTATGAATACGCACTTCTACGATTTGGGTTCGAGCTTATCAGGCTAAAGTTTTTTCACATAAGCATCACAACCCCAAACTGTAAGAAATGACGGCTTAGGTTTCTTGCCAAACCACTATTCATACGGTGTTGTCTCAAAGGATTTAGATGGTACCCTATTTAACGTGAATGCAGTTGTCTCTAATGCATAACCCCAAAACGACATTGGTAAATCGGTGAGAGACATCATAGATCGCACCATATCTAATAAAGTATGGTTACGACGTTCGGACACACCATTAAACTGTGGTGTTCCAGGTGGCGTGAGTTGTGAAACTATTCCACATTGTTTTGAATGAAGGCCAAACTCATAACTCAAATATTCGCCTGCGTGATTAGATCATAGAAACTTTATTTTCTTGTTACAATGATTCGCCACTTCACTATGAAATTCTTTGAACTTCTCAAATGTTTCAAACTTGTGTTTCATCAAATAGATATACCCATATCTGCTAAAATATCTATGAAGGTCAGAAAATAACGATACCCGCCGCGAGCCTCAACACTCATAGGATCGCGTACATCGGTATGTATTATTTCCAGTAAGTCAGTGGCTTGCTCCATTGTTCCGGAGAATGGAGTCTTAGTCATCTTGCCCATGAGGCATGGTTCGCAAGTATCAAATGATTCATAATCAAGTGATTCCAAAAGCCCATCTGCATGGAGTTTCTTCATGAGCTTTATACCAATATGACCTAAATGGAAGTGCCACAAGTATGTAGCATTATCACTATTTACTTTGCATCTTTTGGCATCAATATTATGAATATGTGTATCGCTATGATCGAGATTCAATAAACCATTCACACTGGGTGTATGCCCATAGAAGGTTTTATTCATGTAAATCGAACAACAATTATTCTCTGACTTAAATGAATAACCATATTGCAATAAACATGATCTAATCATATTCACGCTCAACGCAAACACCAAATAACATTTATTTAGGTTCAACACTAATCCCGAAGGTAGAGCGAGTGTGCGATGGTGATCGTATCAACCTTGGAATCACTTCCAACACACATCGTCACCTCACCCTTAACTAGTCTCTGTTCATTCTGCAACTCCTATTTCGAGTTACTAATCTTAGCAACTGAACCGGTATCAAATACCCAGGGGCTACTACGAACACTAGTAAGGTACACATAAATAATCTATATATCAAATATACCTTTGTTCACTTTGCCATCCTTCTTATCCGCCAAGTATTCGGGGCAGTTCCGCTTCTAGTGACCATTCCCTTTGCAGTATAAGCACTTAGTTTCAGTCTTAGGTCCAGCTTTGGGCTTCTTCACGGGAGTGGCAACTTGCTTGTCATTCTTCTTGAAGTTCCATTTCGTTTCCTTTGCCCTTTTTCTTGAAACTAGTGGTCTTGTTAACCATCAACACTTAATGCTCTTTCTTGATTTCTACCTTCGCCAATTTCAGCATCGCGAAGAGCTCAGGAATCTTTTCTGTTATTCCTTGCACATTATAGTTCATCATGAAGTTCTAGTAGCTCGGTGATAGTGACTAGAGAACTCTTTCAATCACTATCTTATATGGAAGATTAAATCCCACTTGATTCAAGTAATTATAGTACCCAAACATTCTGAGCACATGCTCACTGGCTGAGCTATTCTCCTCCATCTTGTAGGCAAAGTACTTGTCAGAGGTCTCATACCTCTCGACACGGGCATGAGTCTGAAATACCAATTTCAGCTCTTGGAACATCTCATATGCTTTGTGGCGTTCAAAACCTTTTTGAAGTCCCAGTTCTAAGCTGTAAAGCATGGCGCACTAAACTATCAAGTAGTCATCGTATCGAGCTTGCAAACCGTTCATAGCGTCTGTATCTGCTCCTGCAACAGGTTTGTCACCAAGCGATGCATCAAGGACATAATTATTCTGTGCAACAACGAGGATAATCCTCAGATCACGGACCCAGTCCACATCATTGCTGCTATCATCTTTCAACTTTTCTCTAGGAACATATCAACAATATATAGGAGTTGTATCGCGAGCTATTGATCTACAACATAGATATGCAAATACTATCAGGACTAAGTTCATGATAAATTAAGTTCGATTAATCAAATTAGTTAAGAACTCCCACTTATATAGACATCCCTCGAGTCATCTAAATGATCACGTGATCCATATCAACTAAACCATGTCTGATCATCACGTGAGATGGAGTAGTTTTCAATGGTGAACATCTCTACGTTGATCATATCTACTATATGATTCACATTCGACCTTTCGGTCTCCAGTGTTCCGAGGCCATGTCTGTACATGCTAGGCTCGTCAAGTTTAACCTGAGTATTCCGCATGTGCAAAACTGTCTTGCACTTGTTGTATGTGAACGTAGAGCTTATCACACCCGATCATCACGTGGTGTCTCAGCACGACGAACTATCGCAATGGTGCATACTCTGGGAGAACACTTATACCTTGAAATTTTAGTAAGGGACATCTTATAATGCTACCACCGTACTAAGAAAAATAAGATGCATAAAAGATAAACATCACATGCATTCAAAATATGTGACATGATATGGCCATAATCATCTTGTGCTTTGATCTCCATCTCCAAAGCACCATCATGATCTCCATCGTCACCTTGACACCTTGATCACCATCGTAGCGTCGTGGTCGTCTCGCCAACTATTGCTTCTACAACTATCGCTAACGCATAGTGATAAAGTAAAGCAATTACATGGTGTTCGCATTTCATACAATAAAGAGACAACCATAAGGCTCCTGCCAGTTGCCGATAACTTTTACAAAACATGATCATCTCATACAATAACGTATATCACATCATGTCTTGGCCATATCACATCACAACATGCCCTACAAAAACAAGTTAGACGCCCTCTACCTTGTTGTTGCAAGTTTTACGTGGTTGCTTCGGGCTTCTAGCAAGAACCGTTCTTACCTACGCATCAAAACCATAACTATGATTTATCAAGTTTGCTGTTTTAACCTTCAACAAGAACCGGTCGCAATCAAATTCGGTTCAACTAAAGTTGGAGAAACAAACACCCGCCAGCCTCCTTTATGCAAAACTAGTTGCATGTGTGTCGGTGGAACCGTTCTCATGAACGTGGTCATGTAAGGTTGGTCCAGGCCACTTCATCCAACAATACCACTGAATCAAAATAAGACATTGGTGGTAAGCAGTATGATGATCATCGCCCACAACTCTTTGTGTTCTACTCGTGCATATCATCTATGCATAGACTTGGTTCGGATGCCACTGTTGGGGAACATAGCATGCAATTTCAAAAAAAATTCCTACGCTCACGCAAGATCTATCTAGGAGATGCATAGCAATGAGAAGGGGAGAGTGTGTCCACGTACCCTCGTAGACCGAAAGCGGAAGCATTTGACAATGCGGTTGATGTAGTCGAACTTCTTGTCGTTTTGACTAATCAAGCACCGAACATACGGTACCTCCGAGTTCTGCACACATTCATCTCGATGACGTCCCTCGTCCTCATGATCCAGTAGAGGTGTCGAGGAAGAAGATGAGTTCCGTCAGCACGGCGCCGTGGTGACGATCATGGTGAAGTGATCCGCGCAGGGCTTCGCCTAAGCACTACGAAGATATGATCGGAGGTGTAAATAGTGGAGGGGGGCGCCACACATGGCTAGGCAATTGTCTGTTCTGTGCCAAGCACCCCCCTCCTCATGTATATAGGTGGGAGGGAGGAGCAGCCATAGGAGGTGCCCAAGTAGGAGGAATCCTACTTGGAGTACCTCCCAAGCCGCGCGCCCCCCTGCCATATATAACCGAAGTGGAAGGAAAGAGGGGGGAGAGGGAAGGAAGTAGGAATCCTAATCCACACTTCCCTTGCCCTCCCCTCTTTCCTTCACCTCCTCATAGTGCTGGCCTCTATAGGGGCGCACCAGGGCTGGTGTCTTCCCTCACTTGGCCCATAAGGCCCATATCTTTGCCGGGAGTGCCCGAAGCTCCTTTCCGGTGACTCGATAAGTACCCGGTACCCTCCAGAACACTTTCGATGTCCGAATACCAATGTCCTATATATCAATCTTTACCTCTCCACCATTTCGAGACTCCTCATCATGTCCATGATCTAATCCGGGACTCTGAACAACATCCGGTCACCAAATCACATAGCTCATATAATACTAGATCATTTAACGAATGTTAAGCGTGCGGACCCTACGGGTTCGAGAACTATGTAGACATGACCGACACACCTCTCCGGTCAACAACCAGTAGCGGAACCTGGATGCTCATATTGGCTCCTACATATTCTATGAAGATCTTTATCGGTCGACTGTTATGACAACATACGTAATTCCCTTTGTCAATCGGTATGTTACTTGCCCGAGATTCGATCGTCAGTATCTTCATACTGATGCGGCTTGAAGCTACGTAGGTATTTCCCCAAAGAGGAAGGGATGATGTAGCACAGCGACGGTAGGTACTTCCCTCAGTGATGAAACCAAGGTTATCGAACCAGTAGGAGAACCAAGCAACAATACATAAACGGCACCTGCACACAATTAACAAATACTCGCAACCTGGCGTATTAAAGGGGTTGTCAATTCCTTTCGGCAACGGCACTAGAAATTGGCAAACGGACGTGAATAAATTGTAGTAGATTAATAAATCAAACTTCAAATAAAATAAATAAGAATAAATTACAGCAAGGTATTTTTGGTATTTTGGTTTAATAGATCTGAAAATAAGAGCAAAGGAAAATAGATCACAAAGGCAAATAATATGATAAAGAGACCCGGGGCCGTAGGTTTCACTAGTGTCTTATCTCGAGAAAAATAGAAAACGGTGGGTAAACAAATTACTGTTGGGCAATTGATAGAACTTCAAATCATCATGACGATATCCTGGCCATGATCATTATATAGGCATCACGTCAAGATTAGTAGACCGACTCCTGCCTGCATCTACTGCTATTACTCCACAGATTGACCGTTGTCCAGCATGCATCTGGAGTATTAAGTTCATGGAGAAACGGAGTAATGCAATAAGAACGATGACATGATGTAGACAAGATCTATTTATGTAGAAATAGACCCCATCGTTTTATCCTTAGTAGCAATAATACATACGTGTCGGTTCCCCTTCTGTCACTGGAATCAAGCACCGTAAGATCGAGCCCACTACAAAGAACCTCTTCCCATTGCAAGATAAATAGATCAAGTTGACCAAACAAAACCCAAATATCAGAGAAGAAATACGAGGCTATAAGCAATCATGCATATAAGTGATCAAAGAAACTCAAATAACTTTCATGGATAAAAAGAGATAGATCTGATCATAAACTCAAAGTTCATCGGATCCCAACAAACACACCGCAAAAGAGTTACATCATACGGATCTCCAAGAGACCATTGTATTGAGAATCAAACAAGAGAGAGGAAGCCATATAGCTACTAACTACGGACCCGAAGGTCTACAAAGAACTACTCACGCATCATCGGAGAGGCACCAATGGAAGTGGTGAACCCCTCTGTGATGGTGTCTAGATTGGATCTAGTGGTTCTGGACTCTACGGCGGCTGGAATTGATTTTCGTCGACTCCCCTAGGGTTTCTGGAATATTGGGGTATTTATAGAGTAAAGAGGCGGTCCGGGGGCACCCGAGGTAGGCACAACCCACCAGGGCGCGCCTGGGCCTCCTGGCGCGCCCTGGTGGGTTGTGCTCCCCTCGGAGTAGCCCTTTAACATCTCAATTTTCAATTTGGATGTTAATCATTAGGTCATCATGTGCACTATGATTCTTGCATTTTGCATTGGTTTTATTTGGAAATTTTGATCCTAGAGACCTTAAGCAACTCAAGGACCATGTGAGAGAGTTGGAGGTTTTCCTAAAATTCCATCTTTGAATTTTCAAAAATTGGTAAATTGGATCAAGGTGATTTTTATTTGAAATTATTTTTCCAGTTATTTCAAAATAAATAAAATAATTAGAGAAGATAATATGACTTCTTCAAAACAGAGGAAATAATGGAAATTTAATTTTTAATAAAAATATATATTTATTTAAATTTTATTTGAGACTTTATTCGGTTAATTAGGGAAAAATTGAATTTTTGAAGATTGCATTTTAGCCTAGAAAAATGTTCACGTTGTCCTAAATATTAGTAGAGGACCGTGAAAATTATTTTTTGGGACTTCTAGGATTTTTTTATTTATTTTCATTTTGGATTTTTCCTTTTCGACGAAATAATTTAAGAAAACTGTTCAACCGACTGGGCTGAAGTCCAGCTGGCCCAGGTCGCCGTTGCTACCTCTTGAGCACTGCGTTGGTTTTCCCTTGAAGAGGAAAGAGTGATGCAGTAAAGCAGCGTAAGTATTTCCCTCAGTTTATGAGAACCAAGGTATCAATCCAGTAGGAGACCACGCGCGAGTCACCTCGTACCTACACACAGAAATAAGAACCTCACAACCAACGCGATAAATGGGTTGTCAATCCCTTCATGGCCACTTGTAAGAGTGAGATCTGATAGAGATGATAATAATAAGATAAATATTTTTGGTATTTTTATGATATAGATTCAAAGTAAAGATTGCAAAATAAAGTAAATGGGAAACTTGTATGATGGAGAATAGACCCGGGGGCCATAGGTTTCACTAGTGGCTTCTCTCAAGATAGCATAAGTATTACGGTGGGTGAACAAATTACTGTCGAGCAATTGATAGAAAAGCGAATAATTATGAGAATATCTAGGCATGATCATGTATATAGGCATCACGTTCGTGAGAAGTAGACCGAAACGATTCTGCATCTACTACTATTACTCCACACATCGACCGCTATCCAGCATGCATCTAGAGTATTAAGTTCATAAGAACAGAGTAACGCCTTAAGTAAGATGACATGATGTAGAGGGACAAACTCATGTAATATGATGTAAACCCCATCTTTTTATCCTCGATGGCAACAATACAATACGTGTCGTTTCCCTTTCTATCATGGGATCGAGCACCGCAAGATTGAACCCAAAGCTAAGCACTTCTCACATTGCAAGAAAGATCAATCTAATAGGCTAAACCAAACTGATAATTCGAAGAGACTTGCAAAGGTAAACCAATCATACATAAAAGAATTCAGAGAAGATTCAAATATTGTTCATAGATAGACTTGATCATAAACCCACAATTCATCGGATCTCGACAAACACACCACAAAATAAGATTACATCGAATAGATCTCCAAGAGAATCGAGGAGAACTTTGTATTGAGATCCAAAGAGAGAGAAGTAGCCATCTAACTACTAGCTATGGACCCGAAGGTCTGAAGTAAACTACTCACACAACATCGGAGAGGCCATGGAGTTGATGTAGAGGCCCTCCGTGATCAATGCCCCCTCCGGCGTGTTGGCACGCGAAATCGCAGCGCAACACCAGGATATTTGTCGTGCTTTCGTGACGATGAATGATTGCTTTACGAGCAAAGCAACAAAGATTTCCTCGCTTTCGTGGAGGAGAACCGGCCGCTTTCCAGCGCAAAACGGCAAAGATCGCCAAACCCTAGGGCTGCTAGGGCTCGGCAGGAAGTAGCGACAGAAAATAGACGTATGTGAAAAAGTAGTTTGTATTGATAGATCGATTGTTGGGGCTTTTTCCAATCGGTCGCGGCCTTATAAATAAGGTACGCTGGACTTGGCATATAAGATTACAACTCTAAAGCTAAAACCGATCAGGACTAGCATTTCTTGATTCGGTTACCGTGTAGCATACGTCTACAAAAATATACTTGCCAATCAAAGTACGTAGCAAATCTAGGCCATATCCACGTACATGCACTCTTGTATATATGAATAAAATATTCCGGCCACGTCGCTATCACACTAAATATAGTGGTTAAGCATATGTATAAATACCTTGAGCCCACACAAATATTTAAATATTTCAGAAACGTCGCAAATCAAACTGGATAATGGCCATCAGGACTAAGCACACTTCTTCATATACGTAGATATATATCACTTGCATGCATCACACCCATGGTCCAGTATAGCATATGATTCTTCTTAGGACTTGTATCTTCACCTTCCATGAAATTTCCTGTGGCAATACTTCAACAATGTATTAACCGACCAGCTTGATAAATCATTGATTTAATTTGGCTCATCACATACTAAGTAGCCAAATTATACCATCAACACATGCCCCCCTGTTTTTGGTATAATTGCATTGACCAAAAATACTATAGGATTTGTCGTAGGATGAAGTCGGTCACTAACCATATCATTACTCAGGGCGATGTCCAATAATACATCGGCCAAATTTTCTTAGGGCGATATCTCAAATAATATATCGTCCAAATTTGCTCAGGGCGATACTTGAAATAACATATCGGCCACAACATGTTCAGGCCTCCTACCACATGCTAGGATAGTACTTCTTCAAATATTTTCCATTAAGAGCTTTGGATAACTTCTTCCCCTGCAAAGATTGTACAAAATATGAATTTCCAGGAACAATCTCTATAATTTTATACGGGCCTTCCCAACTCGGCGACCATTTGCCACATTTCCTATCTTTAGTTCCAACAGGTAAAATCGTTTTCCACACTAAATCTCCTATTTGAAACGATTTCTCTCTCACCCTTTTATTATAAGCCTTGGCTACTCTTAATTTCTCCTTCTCAATTTCTCGCAAAGCTCTTAATCTCTCTTCTGAAATGTCATCTATCTTATCCATCATCAAGTCATTATAATCTACAGCCAACAAATCATTTTGTCTGGCCACTCTAAGAGCTTGTAAATTAACCTCTAAGGGTAACACCGCCTCCTGGCCATATACTAGATCATACGGTGCTACTTGAGTTGCTCCGTGCTTAGATATCCGATGATCCCATAAAGCTTCTGAAAGTACCTCATGCCATCTTTTCGGATGTTCCTCAATTTTCTTCTTTATAAGTTTAATTAAAGTTTTATTGCTAGATTCGGCATGTCCATTAGCTTGAGCATAATAAGGCGACGAATTTAACAACTTAATTCCTAAAGATTCGGCAAATTCACAAAATTGATGAGACATAAAAGAAGCACCTTGATCAGTAGTTAAAGTTTGAGGAATACCGAATCTGTGAATAATATGCTCTAAAACAAAACTAATAACCTCTTTATGAGTCATATTTTTCAAAGGAACTGCTTCAGTCCATTTAGTAAAATAATCTGTAGCAACTAGGACGAAGCGATGCATTTTAGAAGACAAGACGAAGGATGTATCTCACCAATAAAATCTAAACCCCGTCCTCTAAATGTCCATGGCCTAATTATGGGATTTAACATAGACGCGGGCGCTAACTGTACATTACCAAATTTTTGACATGCCTCACAACCTTTATAGTACCAAAAACAATCCTCTAGCAAAGTCGGCCAATAAAACCCCACTCTTTTTAACAACCATCGCATCTTGTGAGCCGACTGATGTGTTCCACATATTCCTTCATGCACTTCACCCATAGCTATTATAGACTGATCAGAATCCAAATATTTTAAAAATAACCCATCTATTGTTCGGCGATACAACTCATCATTAAACAAAGTATATTTTAAAGCTTGTCGCTGAATTTTCCTATCTCTTGTTTGACTTGGATCCTTTAAATGATTAACTAGAGGAACTCTCCAATCACTTAATTCTAATTTATTTGAATCTGCAGTGCATTGTACAGCTAGTTGTTCAACTGTACTAGGACCAAGTGCACCCCGTGGCAAAGTATCCATCATTATAGAATCAGCATGCATCGGCTTGTCTATTATGAAAAACATTCCTTTACTAATGTGATAACCGGATGCTTGCTGTGCTAAACAATTAGCTCTAGAATTCTCTTCTCTAGGTATATGATGGATGGTGAACGTATCTAGAGACTTAATTATGTCTAAACATCGGTCCAGATAACTATTTTAATAATCCATCAAAACATTGAAATTCGCCTTTAATTTGTTGTACTACCAGAAGCGAATCCCCAAAAGCATCTACATCCTTTACGCCCATATCAACTAAAGTTTGTAAACCAAACAATAAAGCTTCATACTCAGCTTGGTTATTAGTGCAAGGATATTCCAAACGGACCGATGTATCATAAAAACATTATTAGGCGAAACTAAAACATTACCGACGCCTTGCCCTTCCCTACAAACCGATCCATCAAAATAAAGCTTCCATGGGCATACACTAACATAATTAATGTTTTCATCATCTTTAATCCTATGATCAACAATGAAATCAGCAATAACTTGACCCTTCATAGCACGCAACGATTCATATGTTAAATCATATTCTATTAGTGTGTAAGCCCACTTTCCAATCCTACCAATAAGAATCGGTCATTGCAACATATACTTAACGACATCAGCTTGACAAGCTACTACACACGTACTAGAAAGAAGATAAGGCCGAAACTTGGTACATGCATAGTATAAAGATAAGCATAACTTTTCAATAAACACGTACCGACTTTCGGCGTCGAGCAAACGACGGCTTAAGTATGCAATGATGTATTCTTTCCCGCTGACCTCTTGCGCCAACACCGCACCGATCACCCTATCTTCTGCAGCAATGTACAGCCTGAATGGCACACTGGACTTGAGCGCCCGCAATATTGGAGGATTCGACAAGCATCGTTTTATATAATTAAAAGCATCTCGTTGCTCTGCCCCCCAAGTAAATTCGGCTTCATTCTTCAGCCTAAGTAGAGGAACAAACGATTCAATTTTCCCTGCAAGGTTAGATATGAATCGTCTCAAGTAATTAATTTTTCCTAACAACTTTTGCACATCCCTTTTACATATGGGTTCTTCCAAATTTCTAATTGCCTCAACTTTCTTAGGGTCAATCTCTATGCCATTTTCATGAATTATGAATCCTAAAAACTTACCAGTCGACACGCCAAAAGCACATTTTAATGGGTTCATTTTTAATCCATACCGGCGCATCCATTCATAAGCTGATCCTAAATCGGCTAAATGATTATCAAAGCCATCCGATTTAACAACTATGTCATCAATATATATTTCTAGTACAATACCTAGAAGATCATGAAAAATTAAATTCATAGCTCGTTGGTATGTAGCGCCGGCATTTTTCAATCCAAATGGCATAACAACCCACTCAAATAAACCAACAAAACCTGGGCAACGAAAAGCAGTCTTAGACATATCTTGTTCGGCCATAAATATTTGATTATAACCCGCATTACCATCTAAAAAGCTAATCACTTTATGTCCTGATGCATCATTAATAAGCATGTCGGCTATAGGCATAGGATATTCATCTTTCGGAGTAGCCTTATTCAAATCTCTAAAATCAACACAGATTCTAATATTACCAGTATTTTTCTTTTCCATGGGCACAATATTAGAAACCCAATCTACATATCTACACGGCCGAATAAACTTAGCTTTTAACAACCAATCAACTTCTTCTTTGATGCGGTCATACAAATTAGGATTGAAACTTCTACGAGGTTGTTTATGCAGCCTAAAACCAGATTTAATAGGTAATCTATGCTCTACTAAATCTCTACTCAAGCCGGGCATCTCAGTATAATTCCAAGCAAAGCAATCAACAAATTCTTTAAGTAATAAACATACCTTACTTTTCTGATCGGCTTTGAGGTTAGCTTTGATAAATGGAGGCCTCGGAATACTTCCATCACCAATATCAATTTCTTCAAGTGGATCAGCCGATGAGAATCCCTATCCAAGCTTTTCCATGTTATCAAAATCTTCAATAGTCTCATGCATATCGTTCTTTCCGGAACGATACTCCTCCGTGTGTCTTTGCAGCCACTTAATACTGTCGTCTTTATTCATTATTTATATAGATAAATCATTAAGCTGAGCTACATTAGCCGGCTGTGCATTTATAGGTACAAAACCATCTCCACCAATACTTATATAATCATAGTCCGATAAATCCCTACCGGTCAAACATCGTATCTCACCGTGTTGCCAATCAACCGGCATGTCCGTCAAAGCAATGCATGAAGAATTATCGGCCTCAATCACCTCCACATCATCATTAACCCACTAAATTAAGCACTGATGTAAGGTAGAAGGGATGCAACAATTTGCATGAATCCAATCGCGTCCCAATAAAATATTATACCGGCCTTTGACATCGACAACAAAAAACACAGTCGGCAACGTTTTGCTTCCGACTGTGAGCTCCATGGAAACAAAACCCTTAGCCTCGGACAATTTCCCTGAGAACCCACTAAGTCCCATGTTGGTTTTCATTAACTCGCTCTCTTTCGGTTCAGTTTAGAAAATACCGAAAAGGGCATAATATTAACACCTGCACCGCCATCAACAAGCATGCGACCAATAGGCTTACCATCAATGTGACCTCTGATAAATAATGGCTTTAGGTGCTTCCCATGCTTCTCTGGCTTCTCAAATGTAGCATTCTTTGGGCCAAGAACAAGTTCAGCAATTTCTGCCTCGGGCGCGTGAAATTCAGTAGGTAATGCGAACACCATATTAACATCCATATCATTTGGTACATCTTTATCATTCTCTAAATTTTCTGCAATAATGGTGTCATCCGTATTTTTATTTTCCTCTGCTGCGATGCGCTTCTCCTTCCAAGTCTTTGTAGGCATCATTGGTTTATCCTGATTGAACCATCTATCGCGCTTCTTCTCAGCTATCTCTTCCTTTATTCCAATGTCCACAGTCGATGTACACGTCGTTTCTGAGTGTGGGTAAGTCCATTCGGGCACCACTGCGGTGCTGGTTTAGTCCCTGGCGCGACTGACTTAATTTGGCTGCCCCCCGGGTAGTTCGGCCTATACTGGCGTACTTCTGTTTTTCTGGCAAACATTTTATCTCTGGCCAAAAAACTCCTCTACTGATCATATACGGTACTGGCATTAAACCCTTGGCCGCGTACATTGCCTGAGTCCCAACGTGTAAATGTACTAGTATTAGACTTGAAACTCCTCGGAGGCAAACTCTTGGACGTTCCTGTGCAACAATTCTTTATGACCAAATCAGCTTGTGTGCTAGCCGATTTAGGCTCCTCAATAGTACGTGAGGACATAACATCTGGCCGTGCATGCGGGTCTTGCCCAGAATTAGTTTGCTTTTCAAATTGATTAGACTGGCCAGCTTGCCGCAACTTTACACCATTTCTTTCCTCCTCTGTACCGAGAGCTTCTTTTGAGACACGGCTTGTTTCTGTACAATTGACAACACCTTCATCTGACTGGTGTTCCGTTATTTTCAGACTATTAGCAGCATCTAAATCATCTGCACTTTTTCCGGGTTTAGGATCGGCACGTTTCACCGGCATCCATACTCGCTTGTAGTCGCCCTTATAGTTGTTGCGCTCTGCACTGCGTACCGGTGATCGACCTCCTCGAATCTCGATGGCGTTATGTGATCTAGCCACCTCATTGAAACAAGCCCTTTTGTCATGTATGTTTGGTCTGAACATAGGCCTCAGCGGGATCCATCCCAGCTAAAAATAACCTGCTGGCCCTGTAGGATATGGCGCCCAAGGATTAAACCCCCATGGAGGAAACTGTGGATACATAGGAGGTGCACAACCCCAATATGTTGGTTCCATTGCAAAATACGGGTGTTGGTCATACGCACTTCCTTGCCATTGCTCATGACCGCGGGGTCCAGAAGGAGATCTTGGACGCTTATTACCTCCGAGCCGATTAAACACATTGTTGGTCTTGCGTGAGGTATATTTTTCCAACAACATGCTAACTGTCGACTTTGGCCTTGGAGCTTGTTTTCTTCTGCCATTAACTTTCCATACTCCTAGTTCTGGATTTTTTGGTTTGATCATCCTTGGAGGAGCATTTTTATCAACAACATTTTTCTCTCTTGCAGATTCGTTCTGATCCGACCGAATAAGCATTTTTTTACTCTCAAGCTCGACCACATTGATAGGAAAAGGGTCGCTGTCGAGCTTCATCTTAGAACCTTCTGTAAACGTCAATCGTCCTTCATTGATGGCCGATTGTACCTGTTGACGAAACACGTTACAATCATTAGTAGCATGAGAAAAAGAATTGTGCCACTTACAATAAGCTCTTCTACCCAATTCTTCTGGAGGTGGAATTACATGACCTTCTCTCACTCTAATTAATTTATTCTACAATAACATATCAAAAATTCTATCACACTTGCTAACATCAAAAGTGTATTTAATTTCATCTCTTCTAGCAGGTGTAGGTTTCAAAGAAGAACATGCAAATGGTTTTGACTTTGGTGCTTAAACCCATTCGGCTACACATATGTTAACATCATCCTCACTAGCCGAATCACTATCATAATTTAAGGCATTAACCACATGGTTATCCTTCTCTTTATTTCTATTTTCTTTAAACCGGTTGTATTGTTTAATTTCCTTAGCCCGATTTTCCTGTGCCAAAGCCTTCTACAAAACTTGATTAATAACTAAATTTTTTTGCCTTTCTAGTTTATCCTTAATATGAGCAAGTAGACCCGAAAAGGCCAGATCGGCTAAATCCTTTTCGGCTATGGTCAAGCTGAAACATCGGTTTTTGACATCTCTAAACCTCCTAATATAATCATGAACATGCTCATTATATTTCTGCCTAACCATAGTTAAATCTAACAGTCGAAGTTCTGTTTCACCGCTATAAAAATACTCATGAAATTTTTGCTCCAATTGTGCCCATGTTGAAATAGAATTAGGAGCAAGCGATGTAAACCAAGTAATTGCAATACTGGATAAAGATAATGGAAACAATTTTAATCTAAAAACATCCGATGTGCTGACCTCGCTGCATTGTGCTAAAAATTGTCCCACATGCTCAAAAGTAGATCTACCATCTTCCCCCGTAAATTTAACAAAATCTGGAATTCTAAAACCACGAGGATATGGTGCCGAGTCAAAGTAATCAGGGTATGGTTGTTGATATGCATGTGCTCTATCCTTAGGTTCTAAACCAAATTCTCTAAGTATACTAGCAAGTTGATCCTTGAAACTATTATTGGGATGTAGAGAACTGGCTTGTGGAGCAGATGGAACACAAGCACGTGGTGGAAATTCTGGCAAAGAAATTGGAGCATGCGAAGTTTGCAACGGAGACCCACTAAAATATGAATCAGGTACCAGCCCATACGGAACCCCGGTACCGACAGGCGGCAGTTGTGGCGTACTATATGCCACTGTCCGATAACTAGGCTGCTGCATATTAGAATTAAATCCAAAACTTCGGTTATTGCTACTGTGATTTTCTGGAACCAAAGTCGCAACAATAGGAGCAGTAGTACTAGGAACAAAATTATTAGCCGAACTACCAACATAGTTCCGACCATCCAAATTATTGTTTAAAGGGGCGTAAGGCTGCATAGCATTAGCCGATGCACTAGGCATATGTATATTACTTGGCAAATTGTTAACTCCGCTACTTTCTATTGGCCGAGCAAAGCAACAAAGATTTCCTCACTTTCGTGGAGGAGAACCGGCCGCTTTCCAGCGCAAAACGACAAAGATCGCCAAACCCTAGGGCTTCTAGGGCTCGGCAGGAAGTAGCGACAGAAAATAGACGTACGTGAAAAAGTAGTTTGTATTGATAGATCGATTGTTGGGGCTTTTTCCAATCGGTCGTGGCCTTATAAATAAGGTACGCTGGACTTGGCGTATAAGATTACAACTCTGAAGCTAAAACCGATCAGGACTAGCCTTTCTTGATTATGTTACCGTGTAGCATACGTCTACACAAATATACTTGCCAATCTAAGTACGTAGCAAATCTAGGCCATATCCACGTACATGCACTCTTGTATATATGAATAAAGTATTCCGGCCACGTCGCTATCACACTAAATATAGTGGTTAAGCATATGTATAAATACCTTGAGTCCAAAAAAATATTTAAATATTCCGGCAACATCGCAAATCAAACTGGATAATGGCCATCAGGACTAAGCACACTTCTTCATATACGTAGATATATATCACTTGCATGCATCACGCCCATGGTCCAGTATAGCATATGATTCTTCTTAGGACTTGTATCTTCACCTTTCATGAAATTTCTTGTGGCAATACTTCAACAATGCATTAACCGATCAGCTTGATAAATCACTGATTTAATTTGGCTCATCACATACTAAGTAGCCAAATTATACCATCAACACGGCGGAGCTCCGGAAAAGGCCCCAAGATGGGATCTCTTGGGTACAGAAGGTTGCGGCGGTGGAAATAGGGTTTCGTGGTGCTCCTGGATGTTTGCGGGGTATATATATATATATATATATATATATATATATATATATATATATATATATATATATATATATATATATATATATATATAGGAAATGGTTGTGTACTCCTGGGAGTACGTACTCCCGCTCCTCATGTACCACATAGATGAATCTTTTATACCTTTTTATTATTTTTAATATACTTCATTAGTAATTATTAGATACCCCAAAATGAGTTTCATGAAAAAATTCATGTGAGTCTATGTATTTTTAAATATTTACGTATATACTGATGTGTTTGTACGTGAAAAGGTATATTACAAAAAGTACGTCGCAGATGATATTTTTTGAACTAAACTCATATTGGGGTATCTCAGAATATTTAATGAAGTATATTGAGAATAATAAAGAGGTATAATTAATGCTTATATGAGGTATATTGAGTATGGGAGTACATACTCTCAAGAGTACAGAAGAGGAGTCCTATATATATATAGGAGGAAGAAGTAGGTCGGTGGAGCAACGAGGGGCCCACGAGGGTGGAGGGCGCTCCCAGGGGGGTGGGCGCCCCCCCTGCCTCGTGGCCTCCTCGATTATTTCTTGACGTCCACTCCAAGTCTCCTGGATCATATTTGTTACAAAAATAATGCTCCCGAAGGTTTCATTCCATTTGGACTCCGTTTGATATTCCTTTTCGGTGAAACACTAAAATAGGCAAAAAACAGCAATTTGGGCTGGGCCTCCGGTTAATAGGTTAGTCCCAAAAATAATATAAAAGTGTAAAAATAAGCCCATTAACATCCAAAATAGATAATATAATAGCATGGAGCAATCAAAAATTATTGATACGTTGGGGACGTATCAAGCATCCCCAAGCTTAATTCATGCTCGTCCTCGAGTAGGTAAATGGTAAAAACATAATTTTTGATGTGGAATGCTTCCTAACATATTTCTCAATGTAATTTTTCTTTATTGTGGCATGAATGTTCAGATCCGAAAGAATCAAGATAAAAGTTTAATATTGACATAGAAATAATAATACTTCAAGCATACTAACTAAGCAATTATGTCTTCTCAAAATAACATGGCCAAAGAAAGTTATCCCTACAAAATCATATAGTCTGGCTCTGCTCTATCTTCATCACACAAAATATTAAATCATGCACAACCCCGATGACAAGCCAAGTAATTGTTTCATATTTTGATGTTCTCAAACTTTTTCAATCTTTACACAATACATGAGCGTGAGCCATGGATATAGCACTATGGTGGAATAGAATGGTGGTTGTGGAGAAGATAAAAAGGAGAAGATATTCTCACTTCAACTAGGCATATCAACAGACTATGGAGATGCCCATTAATAGATATCAATGTGAGTGAGTAGGGATTGCCATGCAACAGATGCACTAGATCTATAAGTGTATGAAAGCTCAACAAAAGAAACTAAGTGGGTGTGCATCCAACTTGCTTGCTCATGAAGACCTAGGGCAATTGGAGGAAGCCCATCATTGGAATATACAAGCCAAGTTCTATAATGTAAAATTCCCACTAGTTTATGAAAGTGACAATATAGGAGACTCTCCATCATGAAGATCATGGTGCTACTTTGAAGCACAAGTGTGGAAAAAGGATAGTAATATTGTCCCTTCTCTCTTTTTCTCTCACATTTTTTTGGGCCTTCTTTTTTTTGCCTCTTTTCTTTTTTTCTTTTTTTCATCCGGAGTCTCATCTCGACTTGTGGGGGAATTATAGTCTCCATCATCCTTTCCTCACTGGGACAATGCTCTAATAATGATGATCATCACACTTCTTTTTACTTACAACTCAAGAATTACAACTCAATACTTAGAACAAAATATGACTCTATGTGAATGCCTCTGGCAGTGTACCGGGATATGCAATGAATCAAGAGTGACATGTATGAAAGAATTATGAATGGTGGCTTTGCCACAAATACGATGTCAACTACATGATCATGCAAAGCAATATGACAATGATGAAGCGCGTCATAACAAACGGAATGGTGGAAAGTTGCATGGCAATATATCTCGGAATGGCTATGGAACTGCCATAATAAGTAGGTATGGTGGATGTAAACCCATCAGATGCCTCCGAGATGTGACCTCGGTTTTGCTTTCCCATCGGAGCTCACTCAATTGATCCAGCAGCAGAATGCCTTGATGCAGTTGTTAGTTCATAACCAAGGCAACAACAACAACAACCCACTGCCACCACCACCAGTTGACAACTTAGCCCGTTTTCTGAGGCTGCAGCCGCCGGTGTTTTCCAGTAGCACTGAGCCTATAGTTGTTGATGATTGGCTGCGCCTGATTGGAAGGGGGTTGACCACCGCAGGTTGCACAGATACTGAGAAGGTGCGTTTTGCCGCACACCAATTGGATGGACTAGTAGCCACATGGTGGGAGAATTACACAGCCACTTTTCCTATAGCCAATGTCACCTGGGAGCAGTTTCAGCAAGCATTCCACACAGCACACGTATCCACTAGAGCTATGAGCATGAAGAAGCATGAGTTTCGCAACTTACGCCAAGGGAACCGTACTGTAGGCCAGTACATGGAGGAGTTTAGTAAGTTATCCTGCTATGCTCCAGATGATGTGGCCACAGATGCCGCGAAGCAGGAGAAGTTTATGGAAGGGCTGAATGATGAGATGAGTATGCAGTTAATGGTGGCAACATTTAACAACTACCAGGAGTTGGTAGATAAAGCTCTCGTGATCGAAGGGAAGCAGCAGCAGATAGAGAGTCGCAAGAGGAAATATGGACAAGGTAAGTACAATTCAGGAGCTCAGCAGAAGCCATGCTTTACCCCAAACTCGGGAGGGATTACCCATAACCATGGAGGCCACACTCACAATGGAGGAAGTACCCATAATCATACTGGCCCAAGGAATGGGAATGGGAATGGGAATGGAGCAAACAACAATCAGAACTGTTCCAATCCAGCCACACCCGCCAAGAGGGACTTAAGCCACGTTACTTGTTTCAAGTGCGGGAAGACTGGACACTATGCCATGGAGTGCCCTGAAGCAAAGAACGGAAATGGTAATGGGAGCTCTGGGAAGAATCCCAATCCATTTAACAAAGGACAAGTGAACCACGTGAACGTGGAAGAGGTTGAAGAGCAACCAGATGCAGTTATCGGTAAGTTTTTAGTTAAGTCATTTACTGCAATCTTTCTTTTTTATACTGGTGCATCACATTCATACATATCAAGGGAATTTGTGGATAAGTATAAGTTGCCCACTAGAGTTCTTAAGACACCTATGCTAGTAACCTCACCCGGAGCCGAGTATATGGCAAGCAATGGATGTTTTCAGATGCCATTAACCATAGGTAGTCATGTTTTCCCCTCTGACTTGATAATTCTGGAGTCGTAAGGATTGGATGTGATACTAGGAATGGATTGGATGTCGATGTATGGAGGAAACATCGATTGCGTCAGTAAGTCAATTCTGCTTACTACCTCGGAGGGAAAAAGGATTAAGTATGTATCCAGGCATGCGCTAAGGAGAACTCAAGTACATTCTCTCACGGGAGTTGTTCAGGAGGAAGTACCTATTGTGAAGGATTACCTAGATGTATTTCCAGAGGAGTTACCAGGCATGTCGCCATATCGAGACATCGAGTTTTTTATAGAGTTGTTGCCAGGCACCGGACCTATATCAAAGAGACCATACCGGATGCCCACGAATGATCTGGAGGAGATCAAGAAACAGATTAAGGAGTTATTGGAGAAAGGTTACATCCGATGGAGTTCATCACCATGGGGAGCCCCAGTGCTATTGTTTGAGAAGAAGGAAAAAACTCTAAGAATGGTTGTTGATTATCGGGCTTTGAATGAAATGACAATCAAGAACAAGTACCCACTGCCGATGATCAATGATCTGTTTGAACAGCTGCAAGGAGCTAAAGTGTTTTCGAAGATCGACCTGTGATCAGGTTACCACCAGCTGAAGATTCGAGAAAAGGATATACCTAAGACAACTTTTACCACAAGATATGGGCTTTATGAGTATACAGTTATGTCATTTGGATTGACTAACACCCCTGTCTATTTCATGAGTATGATGAATAAGGTGTTCATTGAGTTCTTGGATAAGTTTGTCGTGGTGTTCATTGATGATATTTTATTATACTCAAATAATGAAGAGGAACACAAGGAGCATTTGCGCTTAGTTCTCGAGAAACTCAGGGAGCATCAGTTGTATGCCAAGTTCAGCAAATGTGAGTTTTGGTTGAAGGAAGTTGGATTTCTTGGACATGTTATATCAGGAGAATGTATAGTAGTAGACCCCACCAAAGTTCAGTCAGTCACTGAGTGGTTGGCACCCACCTCAGTTGGAGAGATCCGCAGTTTTCTTGGACTCACGGGATACTATCGAAGATCATTGAAATTTTCTCAAAGATTGTGAAGCCTATGATGACGTTGTTGAAGAAGGACACCAAGTTCCATTGGACTGAGGAATGTGAAGCAATTTTCCAGGAGTTGAAGAGACGTTTCACTACAGCCCCAGTGTTGATCCTGCCGGATATACGCGAGGATTTCCAAGTGTATTGCGACGCCTCTCACTTAGGACTTGGAGGAGTACTTATGCAAGACGGAAGAGCTGTTTCATATGCCTCACGACAACTTCGACCGCATGAGTTGAATTATGCCACACATGACTTGGAGTTGGCAGCCGTAGTACATGCACTCAAGACCTGGAGACATTTTCTTATTGGGAACCATTGTGATGTGTACACAGATCATAAGAGTTTGAAGTACATTTTTACACAGAAGGAGTTGAACCTCAAGCAAAGGAGATGGTTGGAGCTTATAAAGGATTATGATATGAAGTTGCACTATCATCCGGGAAAGGCCAATGTCGTAGCAGACGCTTTGAGCCGAAAGAGTTATGCCAATACCTTAGTAACAGGGGCATTGCCAAAGGAGTTAGCAGAAGATTTCAGGGAACTACGTTTAGAGATTGTTCCCAAAGGTTTTTTTACAACCATGGAAGTTCAATCGACCTTGTTGGGAAAGATTCGAGAAGCCCAGAAGGATGACAAAGAAATTGTCGAGATAAGGGAGAAGATGAGTGAAGGCAAGGCCAAAGGTTTTCGTGAGGATGAGCACGGCACGTTGTGGTTCGAGGACCGGATATATCACTACAAAAAAATACACTTCCGTGATGATACGTGTTTGTCACAGTAGGTCGCATTTTTTGTCATGCATGTACATCCATGACAAATTTATGACAGAATCAAGATAGTCATACCTATGCTGTCGTACAAGTGTTCCATGACATTACCAAAATTATCATCACAGAAGTGTCCACTTCCATGACGATAAATCGCACGTCACAGAAGTGCTTTCGTCAAGGGTGACCGACACATGGCATCCACCGTAACGGAACGCCGTTAAGCTATCGGGTCGGGTTTTGGATCCGATAGCTCGTTAATAGCCCCGACCAATGGGGAGTTTCCACGTGTAAAATCATCATTGGCTAGAGGAAACACGTGTCGGCTCATCGTTGGGACAGATGTCATCCACTCACTGGACAAAAGGCGCCTATGATACGTCGACACGTGGCACGGCCCAACAGTGGCACATTCCTGTGAAAAGGTCGGCCCGTTTGACTTGGTCAAAAGCTGGCGGGCCGGCCCATGGAAAGCATGTTAACGGCGTGTTCGCATATAGCCCATTTACAGCCCGCTAACCCAAGGCCCGTTACGCCCTATCCGAATTAGGCCCAGTAGCGTCATCTGGGCCATCCAATATGATTCCATCCCATTTTCACTTCTGGCCCATGTATAGCCCATGACGTCTTTCGGGCCGTATGAGGCCCTTTGTAACTCTTGGCCCATTAGCGGCCCGTGCTGAAACTGGCCCGTAACGAACAGTGTATTACTTTACACCCATTAACGGCCCGTGGTGAAACTGGCCCGTAATGAATAGTGTATCACTTTATACCCATTAAGGGCCCGTTATTCCGTTGGGCCGTTTCCAGGCCAAGTTAACTTTCGGCCTTCTGAGGGCCCATTTATTCTTGAGCTCATTTGCAGCATTCGGTTACTTACGGCCCGTTACTATCATTTTCTTCTTGTGGGCCAAATTCAGCCCGTCGTTACAGTCGGCTCGTTTGTGGACCGTTAGTCTGTTGGGCCATTTTCATAGCATCACCAAATACGGCCTATTAACGGCCCGTTATGGTCAGCCCATAAAACGTACGATTTCCATTAAAGGCCCGTCTACGGCCCATTAAAGGCTCGTACAAGACCCATAAATGAGTCGGCGGCCCATGGATCCTACGAGACGTAGAAGGCACATGGATCCTACGAGACGTAGAAGGCACATGGATCCTACGAGACGTACAAGGCCCATGGATCCTACGAGATGTAGAAGGCCCATGGATCCTACGAGACGTAGAAGGCCCATGGATCCGACGGCCCGTGAAGGGGCATGGTCGGGCAAGTTGGCCCCGGTTTGAACGATATAGCATATTCAAAGAATTATCCTACTCAATACTATCACCTCTAAAAAGCATACACTATACAACAAAGAGATCAAGGCATAGAAAGGTAGAATAATCCTACACTATACAATAAAGAAATTACAGCCGATTATACCCACTGGGCATTATGGTTCGGCATAGGTGATAATAAAGCATACACAAACAGCAAATTACATACACTGGGCAAATACAGCTCATACATCATGGACGCGCATCAACTTAACTCCATTTGAACTATAATCTCTTCAGAAAATAGGATTGGCCAGATTCAGATATCACAAATTTCAATCTGCAAAATCTCCAATTCCTTCAAGGTTACCTCAGTGTCTTGTTTCATTTTTTGACTCCTGCATCTAATACCTGCATGTCCAGTCTCAACTTGTTGATTATACATTGACAATCATGTACACGTTGTCTTGCCACCTCTAGTTGATGCTCGAGAACATCAGCACATTCCAATTCCAATCCATAATCATTCGGTAACGGCCATGTCGCACTGCTCGCAGATCTTTGTGTTGATGTCACTTCATCCTGAAATGTTTCTGTAAGTACACATGACTAGGGCAAAAATATAGTTACAACAGTGAAGCGAACAAGACACTATTTTGTACTACATGGCAAAACAGGACTAACAATAATGTTACATGTCACTTTCAAAAAATATAATGTTACACGTCATGAAGCATAACCAGGTGATATTTTAAAAATTACAAAAAAAGATAGTATGTGCAGCCTGCATACAGAAATCCCTCTTAGCTCACCAGAGAAGCATGATGTTGGGGCCCAATCGAAAACACAGACAAGTTACAAATTTAGACAGCACGTTGTGTATAAGTAAGCAAGCAGTTGGCCATTATGTGCCTCAATTAAAGTCTTACGGAGCATAATGAACAGCAGAGGGTTTCATACAAACATACTACAACAGGCAAAACTATGCAATCATTAGCGTAGTATAAACTAGATTGTGAGCCTCATGCAATAATAGTTGGTTAATAGACTTCAAAGCTTCAGGCACACTTCGGCAGAGTAATTAAATGGTAAGGCCTTTAATTATGTCAACTAATAGTGATACAAGTACCGAACATCAGGCATGATTATTTGGGCATCTCATTAACTGAGGACAAATAAAGCAATTGAAAAGAGAAAATTAACTATGCCTGAAACAAACAAGGAATTGAACTGCTGAGTTGCATACAGTGACTTGCCTTAGCAGGTTGAAGAGGCTCAGCGCGGCTCCTACTTCTCTTGCAAGGCTCCTTCCTAACATCTTGTACATGGAAATCCTCAATCTTATCTTCATTGCACCCCCTCTGCAAGGTGACACAAACTAGTTACTCGTCTCCTTGGAAGATAAATATGCATACTTTCCAGTCTGTGAACACAAAAGGATGAGATTATAACAAAACAACACCACATAATGAAACATGCCGCATCTCTTGCACTTGCACACAATGAAATGAGCATTTACTATGTCTGCACTATGTAAAAAGTAGGCATACCTTCGAACTGGATCTCCAGGTACTCTTGGAGAGCCTACTATAGTGTACAGCCAAACCTTTATGTCACCTATGAGTTAGACAAGGCCCCACTACAGCAGCCCTTAGTGTTTAAATCGTTGACAAGCTCTGTTAGAGTGTTAGGTCAAGAACAGCAAGTAATCAAAGCAAACAGTCCTAGTATGGTTGGCTGATGCAAACAAGCAATTGAACAGATATGTGAGCAAATCTTGCATATCAAGAAAAGAAGCAAAGAAGGAGGCTTAAAGACCATCACTTGACTGACCAGATTTAAGGGGCATTTAAACATCATGTGCAACGTATGAACTAACATAAACATAGCATATTCCAGATTCTACAATGGAATGCACATGTATTAGGTTATGCCATGTATGATGATGCCTAAATGTACAGATAGCAGGCAGGAGTGATTCATCATTGCACGCACAATTGAATTGCAGGTTAAGGGCCAGTTCGATTCCGCCTTTTCAGGACATATTGTCAAAATAAGCCATAAAAGATGTAAAGAAGTCATTTTTGGGTTATGGGCTTGGGCTTAACTAATTTTGCTTTGGAGGGGGGGTGTTTCGGGTAGAACCTCACTAAAAATTGAAGGGAAGGGGAATAGTGAAATGACTCTGTTGTCTGTCTATATTACACTCAAAATGCAACTGCTAACGCCCGTGTCACACCTGACCCTTAAGTAAAAACAAACACGCAAGCATTCATTGCCCTGCCCGCTTGCATCTCCTCTCCCCTTTCCCTCTACCTCGATCCCCTGCCTGCAGCACTAGGGTTCCTCCAGCGAGCCATCGCCACTGGTCCCATCTGGCCTGGTCCTCGATGATGCTATGTCCAGCTAGGCTACATGGACGGCGGGTAGGGGCAAATCTCCCTGGCTGCTCCTCCCTCTAGCGCCGCCCCTCATTCTCATGGTCTCCAGCAGCTGCTCCATTGTGGTTCATCCAACGCACTACTCCGGCAGGCGCTGCACAACTACGGTTGATGCCACACTGCGGCAGAAGGCACCTTATTCCCCCTCCCCTCCTCCCAGGCCATGGCCTTGAGGTGCTGTTGAAGGATGAGCTCATCCAACAAGGTGAGGATCTCCTCTGATTTTTTGCCAAATTTTCATTCTGATCCACTATACGATGAATTGCTATGAGCTGCTTCTGCTACTGCTATATGATGCATTGCTATGAGCTGCTCCTGCTGCTGCTATATGATGAATTGCTATGAGATGCTGCTGCTGTATGATGAGTTGCTATGAGCTGATTCTGCTGCTATATGATGAATTGCTATGAGCTGCGGCTACTGCTATATGATGAGTTCCTACAAGTTGCTCCTGCTGCTGCTATATGATGAATTGCTATGAGCTTCTCCTGCTGCTGCTATATGATGAATTGCTATGAGCTGCTCCTGCTGCTGCTATATGATGAATTGCTATGAGTTGCCGGTGGTATATGATGAATTGCATACTGTTGCTGCTGTATGATGAGTTGCTATGAGCTGCTGCTGCTATATGTTGCTTTCAGGTGGTGCTGCTATATGATAATAACCAGCCACTTGGACCATCGAATTTCAATAAATAATTGTTCTTCATTTAAATGTGGGTCATGCGTTCTTCGTTTAAATTAGGCAATGGGATCTATGGAAAACATTGACCAAAGTAGATTGTGCCAAGTAGGTGGTATCTTTGTATTTTCATTTTGAGCAAATAGTGATGGTCTGTTTTCCTATCATATTAATTACTTGTAACACCCCGGATGTAACTTACCCAATTTGTACTCCAACTCTTGCCGTTTCCGGCGTTAAGTTATTTTATTTTCTCGGGTTTGGGTTTTTGTCTCCGTGTGTTGCTATCATTTTCATGCATCTCATATCATGTCATCATGTGCATTGCATTTGCATACGTGTTCATCTCATGCATTCGAGCATTTTCCCCGTTGTCCGTTTTGCATTCCGGCGCTTCGTTCTCCTCCGGTGGTCATTTCTACCTTTCTTTCGTGTGTGGGGATTAGACATTTCCGGATTGGACCGAGACTTGCCAAGCGGCCTTGGTTTACTACCGGTAGACCGCCTGTCAAGTTTCGTACCATTTGGACTTCGTTTGATGCTCCAACGGTTAACCGAGGGACCGAAAAGGCCTCGTGTGTGTTGCAGCCCAACACCCCTCCAATTTGGCCCAAAACCCACCTAAACCCTCTCCATCTTCTAGAGCGTTCGATCACGATCGCGTGGCCGAAAACCGCACCTCATTTGGACTCTCCTAGCTCCCTCTATGCCTATTTAAAGACCCCCATTCCAATTCTTGGATCCCCTCCCCGAAACCCTAGAAAATCCTCCTCGCGCCGGCCGGACATGTCCGTCCCCGGCCGAACAGATCGCCGCCGCCGCCCACAGCCAGTGGTGTGCCGCCATGTGGCCGCCACCGCCCCGCACCCGCCGCCGCCCGCCCGGCCCGAGCCGGGCCCTCCTCGCCGCAAGCCGGTCCGCGCCCCGCGCCCGACCTCCGCCGCGCGCCGCCGCCCATCACCTCATCGCCACCCCGGCAGCCTCGCCGCCTCTTCTTCGCCGGCGCCGCGCCGCGCTCCGCACCGGCCGGCCGCGCCTTCCCCGCCACCGCTCCGGCTCCCCGCCGACCGGATCCGGCGAGATCCGGCCCGGGAGTGCCTCGCCGCCGCCTCCCCGTCAAGCTCCGGCGACCACGAGCTTTCCGGCCAACCTCGATCCACGTGCCACGGATCTGGATCTGGAGTTGGACGGTTGACTTTTTGCCCGAAACCCTAACTTTTCTTGCCTTGTTCATCGCATCGTAACTCCTCATCCGTAGCTCCGTTTTTGGCGTATAGCATATCAAAATGTTCATCTCAGAGAGCACATCATTTCATTCCATTGCATCATTTTCTTTTGAGTTCATCTTGATGCCCGAAATGCTGTTAGAAGAGTGCTATCTGATCTGAAATTCCAGACAAGTGTTAATTTCACTAAGTCTGAAATCTGTTTGCCATATGCATTTTTGCCATGCTTGTTTGAACCTGTTAATGGATGAATTGGCTGTAGCTCAGTGCTAGACTTTTGTTAAGCATCATGAATGCATCCCTGCCATGTATTTTGTTGTCATGCTTGGGTGATGTAGCTTGTTCATCTCTTTGCATTTAGGTGGCTACTTGCTGTAAATCGCAGACCGGTGTCATATTTGAATCGCTTGCCATTTCCAAACCGTAACTCCGATTCCGGCGTTCTTTATATCGTTTTAAAGAGATTTCATCTCATTTTTCCAGTGGCACACTTGGATTTCCATGTTGAGGCCAGGTTCATGCATCCCTTGTCAAATCTTGCATATGCATCCCGCATCGCATCCCGCATAGCATACCATCCTTGCATCATATTGTTTGATCCTTGCACGTGGTTGATTGTGTCCTTGTTGCTTGTTTGTCTTGTTTGGGTAGAGCCGGGAGACGAGTTCGCTAACGAGGAGACAATTGAGTTTGCTTTCGAGAATCCAGTCAACTCTGACAACTTTGCAGGCAAGATGATCATACCCTCGAAATCACTACTATCTTTGCTTTGCTAGATGCTCGCTCTTTTGCTATGCCAATGCTACGATGCCTACCACTTGCTTTCAAGCCTCCCAAATTGCCATGCCAAACCTCTAACCCACCATGTCCTAGCAAACCGTTGATTGACTATGTTACCTCTTTGCTCAGCCCCTCTTATAGCGTTGCTAGTTGCAGGTGAAGATTGGAGACCGTTCCTTGTTGGAACATTTATTTACTTGTTGGGATATCATTATATTATCTTGTTATCTTAATGTATCTATACACTTGGTAAAGGGTGGAAGGCTTGGCCTCTCGCCTAGTGTTTTGTTCCACTCTTGCCGCCCTAGTTTCCGTCATATCGGTGTTATGTTCCCGGATTTTGCGTTCCTTACGCGGTTGGGTTATAATGGGAACCCCTTGATAATTCGCCTTGATTAAAGCTTTTCCAGCAATGCCCAACCTTGGTTTTACCATTTTCCACCTAGCCTCTTTTTCCCTTGGGTTTCCGGAGCCCGAGGGTCATCTTATTTTAAACCCCCCCGGGCCAGTGCTCCTCTGAGTGTTGGTCCACCTGTCAGCTACCGGTAGCCACCAGAGGCAACTCTGGGCTGGCCTACCCGCACCTAAGACAATCTGAGTGTGCCTTGAGAAAGAGATATGTGCAGCTCCTATCGGGATTTGTCGGCACATTCGGGCAGTGTTGCTGGATTTGTTTTAAACTGTCGAAGTGTCTTGAAGAACCGAGGTACCGAGTCTGATCGGAATGTCTCGGGAGGAGGTCTATTCCTTCGTTGACCGTGAGAGCTTGTCATGGGCTAAGTTGGGACTCCCCTGCAGGGATTTGAACTTTCGAAAGCCATGCCCGCGGTAATGGGCAGATGGGAATTTGTTAATGTCTGGTTGTAGATAACTTGAACCTTAACTTAATTAAAATGAATAAACTGAGTGTGTTACCGTGATGGCCTCTTCTCGGCGGAGTCCGGGAAGTGGACACGGTGTTGGAGTAATGCTTGCGCAGGTTACCCTCTAGTTTCTCGCTCGCGCTTTGCATCCTCTTCTCGCTCTCTTTTGCGAACAGGATAGCCATCATATATGCTAGTCGCTTGCTGCAGCTCCACATATATTTTTACCTTGCCTTACCTATAAGCTTAAATAGTCTTGATCGCGAGGGTGCGAGATTGCTGAGTCCCTGTGGCTCACAGATTACTATTACACCAGATGCAGGGCCTGACGATTCCGCTCCAGGTGACGCGCTTGAGCTCAAGTGGGAGTTCGACGAAGACTCTCAACGATACTATGTTTCTTTTCCTTATGATCAGTAGTGGTGCCCAGTTGGGGTGATCGGGACCGTGTCGCATGTTGGGTTATCTTTTATTTTGGCGTCGTAGTCGGGCCATGAGTGTTTGGATGTTGTAATGTTATTTATGTACTTGATTGACGTGGCGAGTGTAAGCCAACTATGTTATCTCCCCTTTTATTATCTATATTACATGGGATGTTGTGAAGATTGCCTAACTTGCGACATATGCCTTCAATGCGATTATGCCTCTAAGTCGTGCCTCGACACGTGGGAGATAGATCTCCCCTTTTATTATCTATATTACATGGGATGTTGTGAAGATTGCCTAACTTGCGACATATGCCTTCAATGCGATTATGCCTCTAAGTCGTGCCTCGACACGTGGGAGATATAGTCGCATCGAGGGTGTTACAAGTTGGTAATCAGAGCCTTCCCCGACCTTAGGAGCCCCATTGCTTGATCGTTTTTAGCGGCCGAGTTGTGTCTAGAAAAATGTTTTGAGTCATTTAGGAATTATATATCGGAGAGTTTAGGAATTCTTTTTACTTCCCAGTCTCCTCATCGCTCTGGTAAGGCATCCTGACGTAGAGTTTTGACTCTTCTCTTCTCAAATTTCACTAAAAAAAAATTTAGGATCACGCGGGTATCTTGGAATCGTTCCGATGGTTTTATGACGAGAACATTGTCTTGGTGCCTCCTGTCAGGGGTTTTGTGGAAGTGTCCCGGGGAGTTGAGCTCTGAGGTGTTGTCGTCACAATTTTATCGTTGCAATTCTGGAATACCTGAGTTTAGTACGCCGACATCGAAAATCTCTTTTATGCAGTTCGTTGGTGAGATAACCTCGACGCCACCCAGTACTGGGGCGGGAGTTCGGGAGTATCGCCATAACTTGTATAACGGATGCTTTTCGAAGGTTGAGGTAGATGGTTTCCGAAGTTTTCTTGGTTATGTGTTGAAGGATGGATACAGCTGGATGTAGGATTTGCTAGTTTGGGTGAGATATTATGCTTCCCCTGTATCCCCAACACCTGATTGCATAACCGGAAAGGTTCGGGAGTTTCATAGGTGGGAATTCTAGTAGCTCTAGTTCTTCTTCCACGGATATTGGTTTGAGATTGGGATTTCTTACCGATTATTCGTTCTTGATCCGTACCTTGTTGATTTATTTCTCTACCTTAATTCTAAGTGGCTTCTCAATTTATGGATATGTGACCATTTCAAGAGGAATGCATTCGTTCATTTTGTTCGGATGTGAAGACTATATGTTGCAATTTTCATTCCGTTGGATTCAGCTTCAATATTTGTCTATCAATGTGCTAATGGATGTCAACCTCTTCAGGATGGCTCCTCCAACGCGCACGACTCCGAATCCTGACCGCCACCACCTCCACCTCCTCCGGAGGCATGGCAAGCTGTGATGGCCGCAACCAATGAAAAAACACAGTTGATCATGCAAATTCTTCAAGAGTGCAATCAAGGCAACCAAGGGAACCAAGGCTACAATCAGAATCACTTTGCTACACGTTCCTTGCTAACGGGCCAAAGACTTTCAGTAATTGTGTTGAGGCAACCGATGCTGACGATTGGCTTGTGGATCTGTGTAAGCATTTCGAGTGCAGTAACGTCAGGCCTGAGGACTTTGTCAAGTTTGCTTCCTTCCAACTCAAAGATCAAGCTGCAGAATGGTTCCAGCAGTACAAGGATTCCAGAGGCGGACGTGTTATCACTTGGGATGAATTCCGTCAAAATTTCAGAGCTCACCATATTCCTCAGAGCATGGTTGAAAGCAAGCGTGAGGAATTCCGCAACCTGAAGCAAGGCTCTTTGTCTGTCGATGACTACAACAAGTTGTTCCAGAAGCACGCCCGCTTTGCTAAGCAGGACATCCCTGATGAGAAGAGCATGATATACCAGTTCAGGGGTGGTCTCAGAGAAGAAATCCAGCTCGCTCTTGTTCTCTTTGAGCCCTTGAGACACGATGAGTTCTACAACATGGCATTGAAGCAAGAGGCCGCTCAATTGAAGTGTGATGCTTCCATGAAGCGAGTCAGAGATGCTACTCCTTCTTCCTCTACTCAAGTGGCCAAGCAGCAGAAGTTTTGGCTTCCTCCTCCTCCGTTCTGTCAGCCGTATCAGCAGAAGAGCAAAGGTGGCAGTGGATCTTCCCACCCACCCAACCCTGGCTTTCAGAACAAGACTTCGTCTCAAGCTCCAAGATGGAGTGCTCCGTATCACCGTCCGCTTTCAGAGGTCACGTGCAACAAGTGCCAACAGAAGGGTCACTATGCCAACAAATGCTTCAACCAGAGGCGTCTTCCTCCTCCTCCTCCTCTTGTGAGATTGGCAAGTATAGCTGTGGTCAAGCATAACACCAAGCACGCCAAGGTCAACTTGATGAACGCAGCTCAGGGAGAGGATTCACCAGATGTCATCATGGGTAACCTTCCAGTTAACGATGTTCCTGCAAAAGTTCTTTTTGACACGGGTGCATCGCATTGTTTCATCTCGAAACCTTTTGCATCTAAGCATGAGTTTACTTCCCAAGTTATGCATAGTCCGTTAGCAGTTGTCTCTCCGGGTAAATGTTTGCTCGCTAACCATGAGATTCCGGATATTTCTATCATGATGGGTGATTTCAAGTTTCTGGCTTCTCCAATGGTTCTTGGTAACTCGGATATTGATCTTATTCTCGGGATGGATTGGCTCTCTAAGCACAAGGCTCAGCTTGATTGTGCTGCCAGACAGATTCAATTGACTCATTCGTCTGAGGATGTAATTTTCTTTGCCGCTCAGGATAATACCATCCGTCTGTTTTCTCTCAATGAGAAGGGTGAACTCGACGCCATCTCGCAAATTCCAGTCGTTTGCGAATATCAAGACGTCTTTCCAAAAGAGCTTCCAGGAATCTCCGCACCAGCCAGTTGAATTCGTTATTGATCTTGAGCCCGGCACGGAACCTGTGTGCAAGCGTCCTTACAAGCTCGGACCTGAAGAGTTGAAGGAGCTGAAGAAGCAACTCGATATTCAAGAGAATGGGTCTCATCCGGCCTAGTTCTTCTCCGTGGGGTTGTGGTGTTCTTTTTGTGAAGAAGAAGGATGGAACGGACCGACTTTGTGTTGATTACCGTCCATTGAACAAGAAGACCATCAAGAACAAATACCCACTTCCCAACATCAACGAGCTATTCGAACAACTCAAAGGTGCCCAAGTATTCTCCAAGCTTGATCTCCGTATGGGTTATCATCAGATTCGAATCCGTGAGCAAGATATTCCCAAGACGGCTTTCAGGACAAGCTATGGTTCATACGAATACACTGTCATGTCTTTTGGCCTCGTCAACGCTCCTCCGACTTTCTCTCACATGATGAACTTCATCTTCAATGCCTACACCAATGACTTCGTTTTGGTCTATCTCGACGACATTCTGGTTTTCTCGAAGAACAAGGAAGATCATGCCAAGCACTTTGCGTTTGGTTCTTGATAAGCTCAGGGAACATCAGTTCTACGCCAAGTTCTCCAAGTGTGAATTTTGGCTCGATGAGGTTCTTTATCTTGGTCATATCATCTCTGCCAAGGGCATTGCGCGAATCCTGAGAAGGTGTCTGCAATTGTGAATTGGGAACCTCCTCAGAACGTGAAGCAACTCCGTAGCTTCCTCGGTCTCGCAAGCTATTGCCGAAGATTCGTTGAAAACTTTTCTAAGATCGCGAAGCCTCTCTCTAATCTTCTTCAGAAGCACGTCAAGTACGTTTGGTCTCCGGAGTGTGATATTGCTTTCAACACTTTGAAAGAGAAGTTGATCACTGCTCCAGTTCTGACTCCGCCTGATGAATCCAAGCCGTACGAGGTCTTTTGTGATGCCTCTCTCCAAGGTCTTGGCGCAGTATTGATGCAAGAGAAGAAAGTTGTTGCTTATACATCTCGCCAGTTGTGCCGCTCTTTTGACTTGGAGACATCTCTTATTGGGAAGAAAAGTGGACATTTTCACTGACACAAGAGTCTCAAGTACATCTTCACTCAGCCTAATCTCAACCTCAGGCAAACTCGATGGGTCGAAATGATTCAAGAGTATAATCCGAGTATCGAGTATACTCCAGGCAAGGCCAATGTGATTGCTGACGATTGAGCAGAAAGGCTTACTGCAACAGTCTGATTCTCAAGCCTTATCAACCCGAGCTTTGTGAAGCTTTCCTGCAAACTTAATCTGCAAGTTGTTCCTCAAGGTTTCCTCGCCAACCTTCAAGTCTCTCCTACCTTGAAGACCAGATTCGCCAAGCCCAGCTTCTTGATGCTATGGTGAAAAAGGTGAAGATTGGGATTGCCAAGAGTCAACCCAAGTACAAGTGCTACCGCCTTGATGACAAGGACACTCTCTTCTTCGAGGATCGTATTGTTGTGCCCAAAGGTGACTCCGTAAAGTGATCATGAACGAGGCTCACAATTCTCTCCTCTCCATCCACCCTGGGAGCACGAAGATGTATCAGGACCTCAAGCAGCTTATTGGTGGACTCGAATGAAGCGCGAGATTGCTCAATTCGTGAATGAGTGTGATGTCTGCAGAAGAGTGAAGGCAGAACACCAAAGGCACGGGTCTCCTCCAACCTCTTGCCATTCTAGAATGGAAGTTTGACCACATTGAAATGGACTTCGTGACTGGGTTTCCAAAGTCCAAGCGTGGCAATGATGCTATATTCGTTGTCATCGACAAACTCACCAAAGTGGCTCACTTTCTGCCTATCAAAGAGTCATCACTGCAGCTCAATTGGCGGAACTCTATACCTCTCGATTGTCTCTCTGCACGGTATTCCACAAGTGATCTCTTCAGACCGTGGCAGCATCTTTACCTCGAAGTTTTGGGATTCTTTTCAGAAGGCCATGGGCACCAACATCCGCTTCAGCACAGCTTTCCATCCTCAAACTAGCGGTCAAGTCGAGCGTGTCAACCAGATTCTTGAAGATATGCTCAGGGCTTGTGTGATCCTTCGGCATGAAGTGGGAGGATTGTCTTCCTTATGCTGAATTCTCCTACAACAACAGTTTTCAAGCAAGTTCGGGCAAGGCCCCATTTGAAATTCTGTATGGCAGGAAGTGCCGTACCCCTCTCAACTGGTGAAACCGGTGAACGTCAGCTTTTGGAAATGACTTAATCACAGAGGCAGAGGAAATGTGCAAAGTCATTCGAGATAACCTCAAAGCAGCCCAATCCCGCCAGAAGAGCTACTATGATAGTAAGCACCGTGATTTGGCTTTCGAGATCGGAGATCATGTTTACCTCCGCTCTCTATGAAAGACTCGTCGCTTCGGTATCAAAGGGAAGCTTGCCCCTAGATACGTGGGACCTTTCAAGATTGTCAGCAAGAGAGGCGACCTCGCCTATCAACTCGAGCTTCCTTCAAACTTTGCAAATGTTCATGATGTGTTCCATGTCTCTCAGCTTCGAATGTGCTTCAAGACTCCTGACCGCACCGTCAACTTTGAGGATATTGAGCTCCAAGAAGATCTCTCCTATCGTGAGCACCCATTTGCTATTCTTGAAGAGAATGAACGCAAGACTCACAACAAGGCAATCAAATTCCTCAAAGTCAAGTGGTCACACCATTCCGACCGTGAAGCTACCTGGGAACGCGAGGATCACCTCCATTCTGAGTACCCGGCATTCTTTCAGTCCTAGATCTTGGGACGAGATCCTTTCGTTTGTTGTACTCCAACTCTTGCCGTTTCCGGCGTTAAGTTATTTTATTTTCTCGGGTTCAGGTTTTTGTCTCCATGTGTTGTGGTCGTTGTCATGCATCTCATATCATGTCATCATGTGCATTGCATTTGCATACGTGTTCATCTCATGCATTCGAGCATTTTCCCCGTTGTCCGTTTTGCATTCCTGTTGTCATTGTCATGCATCTCATATCATGTCATCATGTGCATTGCATTTGCATACGTGTTCTTCTCATGCATTCGAGCATTTTCCCCGTTGTCCGTTTTGCATTCCGGCGCTTCGTTCTCCTCCGGTGGTCATTTCTACCTTTCTTTCGTGTGTGGGGATTAAACATTTCCGTATTGGACCGAGACTTGCCAAGCGGCCTTGGTTTACTACCGGTAGACCGCCTGTCAAGTTTCGTACCATTTGGACTTCGTTTGATACTCCAACGGTTAACCGAGGGACCGAAAAGGCCTCGTGTGTGTTGCAGCCCAACATCCCTCCAATTTGGCCCAAAACCCACCTAAACCCTCTCCATCATCTAGAGCGTTCGATCACGATCACGTGGCCGAAAACCGCACTCCATTTGGAGCTTCCTAGCTCCCTCTACCTATAAATATGTGTCTCCCCCCGAATTTTCGGATCTTCCCCTACCCTAACCCTAGTCTCCGTCCTCCTCGAGCCGCCGGACGTGTCCAACCGGGCCGCACACGTCCGCCCCGCTCCCCCAGCCTCTCTCCTCCTACCACGTGGCCGTCGGCCGCCTCCCACTGCTGCGGGCCCGCAGGCCCATCCGCGGCCCTCCGCCGCGCGCCACCAGGTCGCGCCTCCCGCACCTCGCCCGCCGCCCGGGCGCGCCTCGCCTGACCCCGCCAGGACGCCGGCACGCCGCCGCACGCCCGCCACGCCGCCCTCCGCCCTCTCCGGCCGCCGACGACCGCCAGTGCCCCGCGGCCTCGCACCTCGCCAAACCCCGCCGTCGCACGCCCGCCGCACCGTCCCGAGCCGGCCACCTCCACCGCCTTCCTCTCCGGCCAGCGAGCCGCCCCGGCAAGTCCCCACCACTCCGGCGAACCCTCCATCTCCGGCGAGCAGGAGCTCAGATCCGGTGAACCTCGAAATCCGCGTCGGCCCGATCTGGATCTAGATCTGGGGTTGACCTCTAACCCTAATTTTCAGTCATTTTATGCATATTTCATCATGATATAACTCAGCACCTGTTGATCCGATTCATGCGTGTAGCATATCAAAATGTTCGTCTCAGAGAGTACATCATTTCATTCCATTGCATCATTTTCATTTGAGTTCATCTTGATGCCCGAAATGCTGTTAGAAGAGTGCTACTTGAGATAATTGTCAGATCTGCTACTCCATTTAGATATTTGTCATTTTTGCCATGATTATTGTGTGCATGATATGCCCATGAGCTCTACATATGTGTTGTTAAGGGTTTTGCCATCTTTCCAGAGGTGCAACCCATGTATTTTTGTGATGTGTGTGGTGACTAGCACAAGCTTGCAAAGTGAGGCACTTGGTAATGCTGTTTTCAGGGACTTAGCATTTCCACCAAGTCCTTGAGCTATTTATCTCATATAGCCATATGTTCATGTTGTTTCCTAGTGATCCGTGCCTCTTTTGAGGATGGTCAGTAAGGATGTTTTGTTAATCTTGTAGTGCTCTATCCATACATGTCTTTGTTTGCAATTATGGAGCACCATAGCTTGAGTCAATCGAGCTCTACTTTTGCTACTTTGTGAATCTGGACAGATTGTCTACTTGTTAGCGATTTTGCCGATGATGTTGTAGTTGATCCATGCATGCTATGCTATTGTTCTTGCCATGTCTAGCTTGAATTTTATGTATGTATGCTTAGTTTATCATGACTTGCTCCGTATGGAGTGCATCGAGCTCGTAAACATGCCTACTTGATATCTGTTTCAGCATGCTCCAGTTTTCACCAAGTCTGTGATCTGATTATGTTTTTGCCATGTTTACATGCTTGCAATTGTATTTTCTGATCCCTTTTGGCTCAAGGTCACTAAGGGACTTTTGTTAAGATCTTTGAGTAGCTCGATTCCATGCTTTACTTTTCCATGTTCAGGTCCTGTAGCATGTAGTTTTGTTGCTCCGAAGAGTGCTGCCTGATCTGAAATTCCAGACAAGTGTTAATTTCACTAAGTCTGAAATCTGTTTGCCATATGCATTTTTGCCATGCTTGTTTGAACCTGTTAATGGATGAATTGGCCGTAGCTCAGTGCTAGACTTTTGTTAAGCATCTTTTATGCATCCCTTACATGTATTTTATTGTCATGTTTGGGTGCTGTAGCATGTTCATCTCTTTGCATTTAGATGGCTACTTGCTGTAAATCACAGACCGGTGTCATATTTGAATTGCTTGCCATTTCCAAACCGTAACTCTGATTCCGGCGTTCTTTATATCGTTTTCAAGCGATTTCATCTCATATTTCAAGTGGCACACTAGGATTCCCATGTTGAGGCCAGGTTTATGCATCCCTTGTCAAATCTTGCATATGCATCCCGCATCGCATCCCGCATAGCATACCATCCTTGCATCATATTGTTTGATCTTTGCCCGTGGTTGATTGTGTTCCATTTGCTTGTTTGTCTTGTTTGGGTAGATCCAAGAGACGAGTTCGCTAACGAGGAGCCCGTTGAGTTTACTTTCGAGGATCCAGTCAACTCTGACCACTTTGCAGGCAAGATGATCATACCCTCGAAATCACTACTATCTTTGCTTTGCTAGATGCTCGCTCTTTTGCTATGCCAATGCTACGATGCCTACCACTTGCTTTCAGGCCTCCCAAATTTCCATGTCAAACCTCTAACCCACCATGTCCTAGCAAACCGTTGATTGGCTATGTTACCGCTTTGCTCAGCCCCTCTTATAGCGTTGCTAGTTGCAGGTGAAGATTGGAGGCCGTTCCTTGTTGAAACATTTATTTACCTGTTGGGATATCATTATATTATCTTGTTATCTTAATGCATCTATATACTTGGTAAAGGGTGGAAGGCTTGGCCTCTCGCCTAGTGTTTTGTTCCACTCTTGCCGCCCTAGTTTCCGTCATATCGGTGTTATGTTCCCGGATTTTGCGTTCCTTACGCGGTTGGGTTATAATGGGAACCCCTTGATAGTTCGCCTTGATTAAAGCTTTTCCAGCAATGCCCAACCTTGGTTTTACCATTTTCCACCTAGCCTCTTTTTCCCTTGGGTTTCCGGAGCCCGAGGGTCATCTTATTTTAACCCCCCCCCCCGGGCCAGTGCTCCTCTGAGTGTTGGTCCACCTGTCAGCTGCCGGTGGCCACCAGGGGAAACTCTGGGCTGGCCTACCCATACCTAAGACAATCTAAGTGTGCCCTGAGAAAGAGATATGTGCAGCTCCTATCAGGATTTGTCAGCACATTCGGGCGGTGTTGCTGGATTTGTTTTAACCTGTCGAAGTGTCTTGAAGAACCGAGGTACCGAGTCTGACCGGAACGTCTCGGGAGGAGGTCTATTCCTTCGTTGACCATGAGAGCTTGTCATGGGCTAAGTTGGGACTCCCCTGCAGGGATTTGAACTTTTGAAAGCCGTGCCCGCGGTTATGGGCAGATGGGAATTTGTTAATGTCCAGTTGTAGATAACTTGAACCTTAACTTTATTAAAATGAATCAACTGAGTGTGTTACCGTGATGGCCTCTTCTCGGCGGAGTCCGAGAAGTGGACACGGTGTTGGAGTAATGCTTGCGCAGGTTGCCCTCTAGTTTCTAGCTCGCGCTTTGCATCCTCTTGTTGCTCTCTTCTGCGAACAGGATAGCCATCATATATGCTAGTCGCTTGCTGCAGCTCCACATATATTTTTAGCTTGCCTTACCTATAAGCTTAAATAGTCTTGATCGCGAGGGTGCGAGATTGTTGAGTCCTTGTGGCTCACAGATTACTATTACACCAGATGCAGGGCCTGACGATTCCGCTCCAGGTGACGCACTTGAGCTCAAGTGGGAGTTCGACGAAGACTCTCAACGATACTATGTTTCTTTTCCTGATGATCAGTAGTGGTGCCCAGTTGGGGTGATCGGGACCGTGTCGCATGTTGGGTTATCTTTTATTTTGGCGCCGTAGTCGGGCCATGAGTGTTTGTATGTTGTAATGTTATTTATGTACTTGATTGACGTGGCGAGTGTAAGCCAACTATGTTATCTCCCCTTTTATTATCTATATTACATGGGATGTTGTGAAGATTGCCTAACTTGCGACATACGCCTTCAATGCGATTATGCCTCTAAGTCGTGCCTCGACACGTGGGAGATATAGTCGCATCGAGGGTGTTACATTACTGCACTGGGTTCAATTTGTGATGTTTGCAAGTCAAACTAATTTCCATATGGGCAGCAAAATGAAAAAAATGCAATCTAGACTTTCCACTGATCATACCAGAGATAAGCTGAAAACGCAATGAAAAGAACTGGTTGGCTTATTACATGGAGCTTATATTCACAGGTGCTTATTTTCTTAGGATAACTCTAATAACTGTCCCTAAGAAACTTGGCTAATAGAACTGGCATACAAATAACATGTCAGATGATTGCAATGGAGGAGTGACGTACCATAGCACACTGTATAGGCTCACCGCTGCCTCTCCTTTTTTGTGATGTTCCATGAAATTGCCACATACATCTTATACTTTTTCATTGTGTAACCCTATATGCAAGTTGACACGGCTAATTTCAGACATCTCTACATGATACTACATTGCATATCCCTTGCGCATATTTAAACAACCAATTAACGATTGTGTGCGTACCATAAACTAGCCATGACTCTGTATGCTGGACTAGCAGGCACTCTAAGGGAGTCTAATGTAGTGCACTGGAATTCCTACATGCCCTACGATTTTGTGTAATGTACTGCCCCTGTTCCTAAATATATGTCTTTGTGGAGATTCCAGTATGGACCACATACAGATGTATATAGATGCATTTTCGAGTGTAGATTCACTCATTTTGCTCCGTATGTAGCCTATAGTGGAATCTCTAGAAAGACTTATATTTAGGAACGGAGGTACGAGGTAGTATCATGTATGACATCTACATATCTAATTTAGCAGCCAGTAGTAGAAATCATTGTCTGCACAAAGGGATTACTGGTCAAAAATCCTAGCAAAGCACGCTGGCAGGCACAGAACAATACAAGAGAGAGAGACGCGCTTACAAGATCATAGCAATGCCTCAGTCCAGGATCTTGGTTGGCCAAGCTGTTAGATCCAGAAGAAACATCGTCCTTGTAGTTTTTTCCAGCTGCATAACAGGAAACAGCGACCAGTTAGTATATTTGAAGTACATCGGGCAGGTGATGCTGGATGGGTTTAAAGGTGACAATTATCAAGGCCGTGGCGGGTGCTTGGCATCTCTCCAGACGGTGGGAATCAGGTTAGAAACGTCGAGGGTGATGACTCTGCGCAGGCTGTCGGGGTCCGGTAAGGAGATCTAGAACCGTCGAGTAGGGTGTTTGTGGAGCGGCTCCGGTAGGGTGGACTACGGTGTGGGCGAAGCGGATCTGTGGCCGTGGACGAGGGCGTAGGTGAAGCTGCTCCGGTGGTTGGGTTAAGGATGGTGTCGACGACGCGGATCTGCGACCGTGGACGGGGCGTCAGAAGCTGCTCCGGTCGTTGGGTTAAGGATGGTGTCGACGATGCGGATCTACGGCCGTGGACGGGGCGTCAGAAGCTGCTCCGGTGGTTGGGTTAAGGGTTGTGTCGACGATGCGGATCTGCGGCCATGGACGGGGCATCAGAAGTTGCTCCGGTAGGTTGGATGAGGGTGCGAGGAAGCGGATCTGAGGCCGTGGACTTGTGAGTTGGGAAAGCGGCCCCAGTAGGGTTGAGAATGGTATAGGCGAAGCTACTCCGGTAGGGTTGACGATGGTGTCGGCGAAGCGGCTCCGGTAGGGTTGAGGAAGGTGTCGGCGAAGTGGCTCCGGTAGGGTTGAGGAAGGTGTCGGCGAAGAGGATCAGAGGCCGTCGACGGGGGCGTCGGTGGGGCGGCTCCGGGGGGTGTGGACGAAGCGTCTCCGGTGGGGAGTACGAATGAGCCGCTGCAGATGCGCGACGATTGAGGAGAGTACCGGCGAAGCAGATTTGGCACTGTGGACAAGGCCGACACTGAATGGGCTGTGGTACAGTGGTGGATGAGCAGTCTACTTGTTTCTAGGGGAGGTGGGAGGGGTAGATGCGGCCGCAGAAGCAGATCCAGCGAGGTGGACGCCGCTGGCAGTGAATGGGCTATGGTACGCCGATGGATGAGCAGTCTAGGGTTTCGAGAGGGGAGGGGAGAAAGGGCAATGAAGTACGGATGGCGTGATGTAAGATGCTCTGGTGTTGGGGAGTTAGTCGTTTTTGCGGGAGGGGGAGAGGAAATGGGGGTGCCGTGTAGTGGGGGAACCGGAAGTTACCAAAGCAGCCCCGACCTATCATGTAGATGAGGGCGGTATTGTAACTGTTGGTCTCCGTGCACCAAGGACAAAAGGGGGATTTCGCATGCTAAAGACTAAGGTGGCGGAAAGTTTAGAAGGAGGCGGGAGATTTTGCCGCCCGCGGGATCGTTCATATCCAGTTTCAACTAATTTTGGACCGTGCTAGCGGGGAGGTCATGCTAGACTGTGTACATGGGGCACGCGTCAGCAGTTAATAACTGGTGTGAAGTCCACCCCAGAAAAAAAGACAATAACTCGGGATGATGCGCCGATAACTTGGACGTTCACACGGGCGCGACCAATCGTACGGGTGTAGTGGCGCGTTCACAAAAAAGGGATCAAATGCTCAGCCTATGTATTTCTCGTGTAAATAGATAATTTAGTGCCATTGGTTATTTACTTTAAACATAATGCATTGACGTGTTATTGTAGAGGCGCACAAAAAGAAATGGATATTGTAGTCAGCTACTTAAAAGTGATACCTCATATGATTACATAGCCTCCATTTCATAAATTGCGTACCCGTTGAATTCATATATGAATATTACATATATTACTTCAAAATAGGAACTTAAATCATCCAAGACTAATGAATTTGAATGCAAGAGTAACAATGGTGCATGTACATGATAGCTACATTGGTTGTTTGAAGAAACATCACTGTAACTTTGGCATGCACAACTGAAAAGGTTTATTTAAATAGAAAAAAATGTGATATGTGAGTGTCCAATCTTTATAGCATTGAATCGATATTGTACCTTTGGCCACGATATGAAGTAGATATTGACTTATGTTCAAGCGATGCACGTCCACGGTCGCTAGATAGTGATACGTGAATAAATTGTGCAATCTCTCTCACACGCATACATATCTCATTTCCCTATGGGCATCGGAATCACACACGCGCACTTCTTGTATTTCTCTCCCTCCGTCGGGGTTAAATTCGTCTTTCTACCCCGTCCTACAAGTCTCTCACACAGAAACACACACGCTCTCTATGTCTAACACGCTCACCCCTTTAATTCCGCCCACCCACAACCACTAATGTCTCAAAGTATAATAATGCCTCTCACACATATGCTATCTACCTATCCCTTAATATAGCTAGATATGTGTCACACAAACTCCTTCTCCCTACTAGCAAGATGCCCATGCGTTGCACGGAACATCAAGATGCATTTGTATGAGAAGTTTCTCTTGTGGGAGAAAAGGATGAACAAGGGAATGCCTTATTTGCAAATGTGGAGAGGTGTGTGGGTATCTTTTTGCAAAATTTCCATAGTTTCCTTCCTGTCCATCGGATATAAATCGGATGGCCTATATTGCAGGATGGCAGGAACACCATCATCACCAACTCTATTTTTTTATAAGAGTAGAGATATGTGAGTGTCACTACCCCCCCCCCCCACACACACACACTTCCCAACACCGAAGGAGTAGGGTGACACCTCGATCTTGATATTAATCTATCGACTGGCTTCTCTCTCAAACATACACACACACACTACCCGGCACCGAAGGAGTAGGGTGGCACGTCGATCTTGATAATAATCTATCTACTCCTCTTTCAAACACACACACACACACGCGCGCGCGCGCGCTAGTTGTGCCTCTGTGCCTACCGTGCACACTCTCGATACGTCTTTCTCTCCCCCCCCAACAATGACAGCAGAAGGGTGACAACGCGATCTGATCATAATCTGTCAATTGGTTTCTCTCTCAAACATTGTGTCTCGGTGCCTCGCTCGGTAGCCCCCTCGATATGTAGACTTCTCGCGTGCGCACAGCTGTAGTGACGATGACGCTGAACCCAGTGTGCCTTGTTTTTACCGGCCTCATGTGATAGTTTTCACCCTGTTTTCTGTTAATTAACAAGTAAACCTTTTCTTTGTTACTACTAGTGAATCTGAAATCATTCGGGGCAGACATAAAATATATCACTTCAACCCAATTATCGCATCAACTATTTTAAAAGAAATTAGCTAGCTGCCCGTGCATTGCACAGAACATCAAGATGCATTTGTATGAGTAGTTTATCTTGTGAGAGAAAAGGTTGAACGAGGGAAGGCCTTATTTTTGAACGTGGAGAGACGTGTGGGTATATTTTTGCAAAATTGCCATAGTTTCTTTCCTATCCGTTAGATATAAATCCGGCGGCCTATATTGCAGGATGGCACGCACACCATCATCACCAACTCTGTTTTCTACTCCCACCGTCCGAAAATACTTGTCATCAAAATGGATAAAAAGAGATGTATCTGTTCTTGTGCAACGAACTGACCACTGCATGTCATGTTAGATCGTCTCAAGTCATTAAAAGCATACAAGCCCCACATCTCTTCTTGGTTGATTCCTCTATTTATGTCAAAAATAAGAAACAACGTGAGAGTTAATGCACCACACCTATGTGTTTACTATTTGGTTTTCGTAAGATGACTTAATACTCACCTAGGCGGAGTTAGTATTCAATTTGACAGCGGGCGACGCAGTTCCCGATACGGCTTTAATGCGGACGAGGGAGGGAGTAGTGGTTCCCGATATGTTGAACGGCCAATGCATCCTCCTTCAATTAATGCATGAGGGAAATAATGGGAGGAGGTCTGGGAAAAGAGGCTGCACGATGTGAATGCAACGCAGTTTGCCCTCATTGCCCTCATATAAAGGCGCCCCTCCATTCCAATGCATCTACCACATCGTACGCACCTAAGCATTTGCGTAAGCACCTACACTAAGCACAAAAGAGCTCACTCCAGACCCATGGCGGCGATGCGCGTGAGCGGCCAGCGGCTACGCCAGATGGTCCACGACACCGGCCTGCGGCATGGCGCCAAGGATCGTCGCTAGACGGTGTTGGAGACCGGCTGGTGGATGGCCGCCGTCGACGCCAACTATGACTCTTAGTTGGACCAGATGATCGTTGCCACCAGCAACAAGTTCACCGTCCTCAAGAAGCTTGTGGACGACATCGCCGTACTCCTCCAGCCCGCGCGCCCGGGCTCCTCATTGCCTGCCACCCTAATCGGCCTCCATGGCCAGAACCTCTTTCAAGCACTGGTGGCCCTGCGACTGCCTGCCGACGCCACGAAGAATGTCCACCTGGAGGTCGCGCTCACCGCGAGGCACCTCGCCC